>NC_087203.1:84151706-84159206 GCF_015104395.2 Macrobrachium nipponense | reverse complement strand
CGGGGGATAGTCGCATGGAAGGTACCACTAGCCTCACTCGAGAGATAGTGCAGGGGAGGGTGTATTGCGAGATGGGGGATACTACTGGTATGCCTCGGGCTGTTCTGCCGCTTGACTGAGGGGTTGTTCTCAGGGGGGTGTTTTTTTTTAGAAATTTTTTTTTCTCAGTGTGGGTGAACTACCCCCTTTTCCTTTTTTTTTCTCTTTGTGTTGGGAGATGGGTCTGGCCTTGACATTGGATGCTAAGATATCAGCTGATTGGATTAGTTGATGAAGTGAAATGCCCGTAGAGTCTTTTTTTTAGAAAAGATATTTGTTTTTTATCCCTTGGATGAAGAGAAAAGGAATAAAAAAGAGATTTTTCTTTTCCGAAAATGAGGGGAAAAGTAGTTAACATGCACGGGATGTGTTATATGTTTCGTTGTGCCTTGAAAGACACAAATATAAGGGGATACACAGATTATTTTTTTTTATTGTGTTGGTAGAAATTACTTTGAAATGCCGATGATTGGTGGTGTATCTGTGTTGTTTTGGCAATGGTGTTTATGTCATGGTGTTGCATGCTGGAGAAATTGTATGTCATAGGATTCAGCAATACTGGTGTATGCTATTTGAATTTCACCCTTACTTGAAATGTTTGCAAGAGAATTATTGCTGTGTAGAGTTATTATTATTATTAATAATTATTATACTTGAGATGTGTCACGGGAGGTTGTTTTGCTTAAGTATAATTATCATTACGGGAGAATTGTTTTACGAGAGATTTGAGATATTTCATGGGAGATTATTTCAATATTATTACAGATAATTATTCAGGGATAATTATTACAATGAATTAATGGGAGAAGTCTTGTGTTAATTATTTGTTGAGTTTTTGTAACTTTGGAGAATATTTCAGTGATTCACGGGGATGAGTTCTGACTGAATCTTGGTGAATTTAGTTGAATCTTGTTGAATTTTTTGCTGAACTTTGGAGGAATGGACAAGCATTAACTTTGGTGATAATTTTTTGTACTGATACTGATGATTTTGATGATAGCAATTTTTTGGTGATTTTGTGATAATATATTTCTGATACTGATTTTTTTATATACTAATACGTGGGTGTTTTAATGCTGTCAAGGGAGGTGAAATCTTTTGTGATTATGGGAAGAACTAACAACACATTGTTTTAGTTTTTTTTTCTTTTTTTTTATGAGTTCAGCAGATAATTGCTTGACATCTAGTGAGTTACGGGAGATAGTTAATGGTGCCGTTGATTTTTCTTTTCTCCTTTTTTGGAAATTAGCCATCGCTGACACAAGTTTTTTCTTTTTTAACATGGGTGAATTTGAGTTTATTTTTTTCTCTCCAGTTAGTGTGAATATTATCTCAGTTCGTGACTTAGAGTCATTGTTCGGGAACGTGTTTCGTGTTTTAGCTATTTGATGCTATAGAGTAATATAGGGGAGAATTTCTTGCATGTTTTGAATGCATACGTAATGGCACTACATTTTTTTCTCTGGATATTTGTGTTCCAGAAATTGTGAGTTTTCTTGCACAATACATTAGTTGTATTTGTGACAACTTTGTGAGAGATAGGAAAACTTGGTTAAGTTTTCCTAGTGGCTATGTCGTAGTGCATATGGAGAAGTCTTTGCTAAGACACTGTGAGTTGGGAATTCCGTTATAATGACTTGTGGCACATTGGTGGTTTTTTTCTAGAACTTTCTAGACAGTTTTTATTTGCCGAGTTTTTGCCCTTTTTTGTTTTTAGCAGTTATGCTAAATGGAGTGAAGTTTTTATAGTGTTTTTTACTATAACATTGAGTTATTCTTTGGAGAATTGGAGTTAGAATTGAGATATAATTGAGAATATATTAGGGGTTTTGGGGAGATAATTGGAGGTATATATTATTTGGAGTTATATTTGAGATATAATATATGGGAGATATATTTTTGGCCATTTTTGATATTTGCCAATGTGATAGGAGCTATGTTTAGTTCAATTATTTTGCAGCCATCTTTGTTGCAAATGGAGACACATATTTAGAGATTATGGGGGGCATTATTTGTGAGTATGTGAGTTAGATGCCTTGAGTGCACATTTTTTGGAGATATATTTTTTGGAGCCTTGTTTTGTTCCACATGGAGTTATTGGGGAAATAGAGGTAAATATTTGTATTTGCCGAAATGGAGGTGATTATTCTCTATTCCTGGAGTGGTGTCTTTTTTTTTACTGACATGTGGCTATTGGAGAAATAAGAGAATAATTAAGGGGGTTGGTTATTAAACCAAATGAGGAAATATTTTTATAACCGGAGTGGTGTTATTATGATATGATGTCTCATAATGGAGTTGGATGGATAATCTTGGCGGGTGACCCTCTTTTTGTGGTTATGGAGTTTTTTTTTTCGAGACAAGAGAAGATTTTCTGTGGTTCTCTTTTTTTGGTTTCGTGTCTATTAGATGCGAATGGCATTACTGCATTACGAGTTATTTGGAGATTGTGTGTGCATTTGTTATGTTCACAAGTGTGTTATTCTTGGAGAAATATAATTTGGGGAAAACAAAAGTCATGTTGAGAGAATAAGTCTTCGAGACAAATTTTTTAACACATTAGTCATATCCTGGAGTTAATTCTGTGAAATGTGTCAGTTAGACCTTTTTTTCTTGAGAATCATGAGTTTCCAAACTTATGTGTCTGACTAGACAATTTTGTGCTGTTGTTTGAGCATGCGTCCGCAGGCGATTTTTCTGCTGACAAGCGTGTGCTGAGCGTGTGCTGTTTCTTTTCCTCTGATTGACAGATCAGAATTTTTGCAATATCTGGAAATGTTGGCTATAGCATTTCACGAAAGCGCATGTGTGAGAGTTTGCTTTCTGGCAAATTCCGGGGCTTTACATGGAGCATTTCTTGGGGAAAACGCGGGAGTTATGCATATTGTACATGTATTATGTATTTTGTGATTGGGGAAATCTACTTGTGATTATTCTTTTTTTTTTGTTGTTTTCTTCCTTTTCCTATGAGAGATATGATTTGGGGATTGAGCTTAAGTAGCATTTCTTTTTTGGACGGGAGATTTGGTTTTACCGGGAGATGTGATTTTTTTTGGGGGGTTTTGCTGTTTACGTAAAGGGAGTTTGACATTAAGTCTCATTGTAATTAATTATTGAGCAGTAAAGGTGTTTTGCTGTTAAAAGTTGGAGATTTTTACTGATTTTGTGGGAACTTGAGAGATATTTTTTTTTGGGGTCTGGTGTTACGTGATTCTTTTCTTTCTTGAGCTCGTTACGAATTTTTTCTTTTTTTTTTCTTGTGAGCACATTCGAGTTCGAAATGTAGTGCAGAATTCCGTGGAGTTGCTGTGATTTCTGAGTTGTGTGTGTGCTGATGTGCGAGTTTGGGAATTGAGTTGGAGAACTTGATGTTTTTTTTTTTCTTGGAGAGTTGTGATGATGACTTATCATTTTAGTAGTCATATTTAAGGAGTTAATTGGGAGACGTTCAGTAGTATTTCTGACTTTTGAGATCGTTGTTTGATAGAGGTAGTATGTTTGGGTTAATTTTCTTAGATTGACCAAAGACTTGACTGACATACTAACACACACCCAAGGAAATAGTCGTTCCCCGACACCAGCAAGACGTCCACCAGCCGTGAAGAGAGGTTGCTGCCATGTTGCCCAGGGTGATTACAAGTATTTCCATGATGGGTGTTCGAGAGAATTCTACAGCGTGTTTTTTGGGGATCTACAAGAAGCCGTGAGAGCTTCTTTACGATGAGGGAGGCATTCCGTCTTCCTACAGTTGCTACCAGCCTGCTACAGTCTACTGTCTGTTCAGCTACTTGCAGACAAGCGAAGAGGGATATTCAAGAATCCTAATGCAGAAAATATGAGAGAAAATGCGTCTTGTGTTATTGGGAGATTAAAGCGTGATAAGACTTTATTTTATAATGCCAGAGACGTGCAGTTTTACTTATTTTATTTTAAGCCGGCCAGTGTTTTGTATTAAAGCAATTTTGCTAGGCGGGGGCTAGCATATAGGTGCGAGGCCGAGCAATCTGTAAGACATAGGGTTTTGATTAATAATATATTGTTCGTGCATTCTCTGTAACCTGTGGAATGTGGAGGACAGGGCAGAGTAACGACCTGAGAGTAGCTGAATCAATGAGTTTCTAGGGGGATGGCGTGAGATAAAAGTGCTTAATTCAGGAAGTCAATGTACGACAGTTTATGAACTCTTCCCAAAGTGCCTTTGTGAAACTAGATGCAGCTAGAACCGCGAGGTGCTAGCGAACTGTGTGTTCGTATGTGCATGTGCGCCTCTTTCTGTTAAAAGCGTTCATACCCAAGCCTATGGGAGGGATTTTGACAGAGGGCTTCGAGTCATAGGCAAAGATGCCGTGGCATTCGCCGGGGGAGTTTTTTGTGACATAGTGTTTAGTGTCCGGTTGGAAATGGGTAAGTGTTACCTTTACTTTAGCCAAAGGGATGGCTTGTTTGATATCTTGTAAGATGTTCCATTTTATTAACTTTGTCTTTAAACTTGTGTGTTTTACTTACGGGATGTGTTCTGTATCTTTGGCAGACGGTTCTGGATTTCGGGGGGACAAAAGAGTTCCCAGGGAGAGGTGTGGACTTTTTGGGTGACTTGACAATGAGTAGTTTTAAGTTAGTCTGTAAGACTGGATTACTTAGTTAATTGATTTATTCTTGTAAATAAACGTTATGTTATGATGCAACTCTCTCATTTTCATTACCTGTTAGAATGGAGAGAGAGAGGTGGAGAGAGAGAGAGAGAGAGATGTATGTGATTGCCGGGAGAGAGAGAGAGCCTGTGTATGAAATGGGTGTGGGGGTCTGCCTTCCGTTTCGTGTCCACGCTTACCTTATGAATGACTGGAGGGATAATCCCCCCAGTTTATGTTTATATATTATAATATATATATATATATATATATATATATATATATATATATATATATATATATATATAGAAGAGAGAGAGAGAGAATTTCCTCAGCTCGTATTCGATCCCACGAAAATACCCAAGACCTTTCCTCCAAGCTGTTTCCGTGCGGACATGACGGATGCGAGGTAATGAACGGACGTAGCTGCTAAACAGCGGACGGCCTGGCGCGTTTGCAAGGCCGGAGCCATGTTTACAGTCGAGAGATTAATTAGCGCCGGTGTTCGTTCCCATTAGCTGCAGATAACAGAAGGAGAAACCGTCTTTTGCTTTATGATAGACATCAATGGCCGGTGAATATAGTGCTACAGGGAGTACAGTGGTTCACTGACGGTTTTCTCTCTCTCTCTCTCTCTCTCTCTCTCTCTCTCTCTCTCTCTCTCTCTCTCTCTCTTTTCCTTTGCTTATATCAGTATTATATGTAAAGGTATTGCTCTAATAATTTTGTATATATTATATATATATAATCCACGATGGAAAAATAAACAACGGGGTTTCTGCAAGATCTTTCGACTCAACGTCCTTTACTCAGCAGATAAAGTGACTTACATGAGGAATTGACAGTTTATCTGTTGGGCAAGGACGTTGAATCGAAAGATCTTGCAGAAACTCCATTGTTTATTTTTCCTTCGTGGCTTATACCTTTTTTTATGGATTTATCACGTTCCAAACTTTCGTGATTTAGTTATACATACATACATACATTTATATATATATATATATATATATATATATTATTATTATTATTATTATTATTATTATATTATATATGCGCATATACGTAAGTACATATACACGGACGGATGGACGCACACGCACACACACATTCATATATATATATATATATATATATATATATATATATATATATATATATTTATATTTATATATGTGTGTGTGTGTGTGTGCGTACGTATATATAAGTGTATGTTTGTTCGTTTGCGTGCATATGTATCTGAATTAGACTTGTCCATCAGCTCGTCATCCTTTATACAGTCCACATGACTGAAAAATCCCGAGCAAAGTGATCAGTCCGTTTACCATTTCTGTGCATTTCCTTATTACTCTGCTTTACCAATCTTAAGCCACATATGACACCCAAACAGATTATGTCAGCAAGTTCAGCCATTTTCCTTTTATTCGCTTTGAACATAAATCGCTAAGAATGAAATTAAAAACCTTATGAGAAAAAAATCCCTTATCGTTTCAGAAAACACATTGGAACTCGTCCTGTACAGAGTCGGAGGTCAATTTTGTTTAATCACTGTTTTTGTACTTGTATCGTTTCATGACGATTGATGACATACATTTCATTACCAGTGTTTACTGGATAAACTTTCCATTAATTGATACGGCTGCGTTTGTAAGGAAGTAACCCAGTGGGGTCGACGAATTGAATTTGTTTCGTTGATAAACGGAATTACGACCCATTTTTTTAGGACTCGAAATCGAGTTGTGTATCCCGGTCTTGGATATATTGTAGGTTATATTTGCTCAAATGTAATTGCTTTCCCTCCCCTGCTGTGATTTGAAGTCTTGTTACTGAATATCTATTTTTTGGCTTTTTGTGTCCGTGTAAAATCCTTTTAAAGAAACCGATAGACCTTTAGCGTCCTGCATTATGGAAGGTTAAAAGCCTGAAACACAGAGGGAGAAAGAGATATCCAAATTTTGTCAAGGGCTAGAAGGAAACAATACAATCTTTATATTCATACTTCAGTGAACCCCTGCCACCGATGTTCGACCATATTATTATTCCACCCTTGAAAACATTTTAGGAATTATTTCTTATAGCAAGATAAATTGAGAACGGGAGTAACTACGAACTAACGTGCCTGAGCGGCAGTATATCCATGTGTAAGGTCTACAGGTAATTCCCGAAAGAAAACCAATATGAGGAAGTTTCGTAGTCTCATGGGATGAGGTTGCTATCCATACGCCATTTCACTTGACCTCAGCTAGTTATATATATATATATATATATATATATATATACTATATATCCCATATATATATATATATATATATATATATATGAATAACTTGATCACGAAGTATATAAAACGTGATGCTTTGTATAAATATAGGTTTTTGCCACGGAGGAAAAAATGAAAGGCGAGAAAGACAAGAACTTTCGATCGTGCTAGACCGAAAGTTTCTTGGCTCTCTCGCCTTTCATTTTTTCCTCCGTGGCAAAAAACCTATATATATATATATATGTATATATATATATATATATATATATATATATATATATATATATATATATATATATGCATGTGTGGGTGAGAGAGAGAGAGAGAGAGAGAGAGAGAGAGAGAGAGAGAGAGAGAGAGGAGTTAAAGTGATATTCAAGAGGATTTCCTGGAAATTTATCACGTTGACGTTAAGCTTGCATGAGAACAGGTAACTGGAAATCGTTCATATATTAATGTGGATTTCATGAAATCAGTGTTTGAAACTTACATATTGACATATGCAAAAAGATTGTAAGTTTCTTGAAATCCATTTTATTTTTTAATTTCGGTTTTCATAATTATTGAGAAGTA
>NC_087203.1:84141706-84149206 GCF_015104395.2 Macrobrachium nipponense | reverse complement strand
TAGGAAGACATGGTTAAGACGTTCGGTAACAAATGCTTAATTTAAGCCGGGCAGGGGCAGCACAGATGTACACTGTTCGGATGTTCAAAAATATCGCGGTTATTCGTCGCTTGGTTTTGGATGACAGACGTTTTAGCTGTCGAACAGATATCTGAGGCCACAGACGGCAGAGCAAATTTGACTGACGTCTTGCGGATGAGCAAGATGTTCTTATGTATGAAAACTCTCATGACAGCTTTGGCTTGTTCTCAGGCTGCTGATTCAGATGTTTTCTACAGGAGATTTATAACCAAGGATTAGACGTGGATTCAATTCTCTGAATTTAAATCGGTGATTAAAAGTAAGCAGTGGAAACCCAATGACGTACAATTTAAGCAAGTGGCGTCTGTTGTTAGGGTGTTGTTCTCTGTGGTTTGGAAATCTGAGGTGTTACGTTGTAGACATCTTAGAAAAGGGCCAAAACAATGGTGGGAAATGTTGCATATCTGTAAAAAAAAAAAAAAAAAAAAAAAAAGCGGGGGGAGGAGAAAGGCAATCAAAATGAAACACGTAGGAAAGATTTGAGTAGGCGTGCTTTCTCTCCAGAAAATTCTCTCACCCGCATAGCACTTACAGTACTGGTAGAAATGGCCAGTTATTTCCGTGAATTATTTTATCAATGTTCCTTACCCTCCCTTCCTAGGTGGTGTTATATCTGCCTGACTTCTACCTGTGGTTACCATTTTAAGATCGGTATGATGTCATCTTTGGTGAGCAGGCGTTAGATATAACCTTCTTCAGCAACGGAACATAAATACTTGGTCATCGATGGACTAAATGCATAAACTGAGGGAAATAAAAAAGAAAATAATGAAAGAATTGTCTCTCTTCTGTGGCACCCCTTTCTCTCCCTTTTTCCATGGCAGATATGAGCATAAGTGAGACTATTTACTACAGAATATCTTCATTTAGACAAGGTGCGGTTTCATATCGGGGAAAACCTTCAGCGTATTTCGTTCTTCTGTACAAAAGGTTCACCAAGAGTCAGTCATTCGCGCACCCGCCCCCTCCTACTTGTTTACCCATTCCCCTGCATCACCCTTCATACAAAAATTATGGGTCAGACGAACAGTGCTCTACTAATTCTCGCCTCCCCTCTTATGGCTTATGCTATTTAAAGAACGCATGAATCTATTATTGAAAGGAATAGAAGAAAATTATGTAAAAATTAATAACAAGGGGGTTTTAATGTTGGTGTACATAAATAGACATATGCAAGGAAAAAGTTGATAAGATTTCATATTGTAAATTACGTGCATGGTAAAAAAAATGCACACAAACGTGTCGAGAGCTAATACATACATATATATGTAAAACCAATGGATGTTGGTTGCTCTGGTAGGATTAGGTGACTACGGATAAGTTTAGGCCAACAGTCACTGCCGTTTACGGTAGCAGCTTCATCAAGGAGAACGCTTAGTGGAGAAATTGTTAATATAAATGCTTTATAATCTTATATATTATATATATTATATATAAAATTATATAATATATATTATATAAAATTATTATATAATAATTGATCTATATATATATGTTGGCAATTCCTATGTTAGCTAATAAACACCTAACCACTTACATATATAGTAATAATATGACTATATGTATGTATGTGTATGTATGTTATATGTAATATATATATAATATCTATGTATTATATATATAGTATCTATTTTAATAATAATAATGGATACGCTAATTAATAATGGCAATTCCAGTGTTAGTCTAATAAACAACCTATATACTTACATATATAGTAATATATGATATACGTATGTATATATATATAATAATATATATATATATATATATTTATATATATATATATATATATATCCTATATATATATATATATATATATATATATATATATATATATAATATATATATATATACTACATACATACATACATACATACATATCATACCATATCATATATTATTATATATATGTATGTGTATAGGTGTTTATTAGACTAACACTAGGAATTGCCATTATTAAATAGTATAATTATTATTATATACTATATCAACAACTTTTCTACTATTGTAGGGCTCGGGCATTTTAAATAAAATCTCGGTGGCCTCTTTTTTCTGGCTCCTAGTAATGGCAAAGCAAGACCTTTAAGGAGCTTAGATTCAAGCTCCTACGTGTGAGGAGGATGTTCCCTTCGTAGACTTACTTGGAGCTGCGTCTAGACATCTACAAAGGCCCCTGGACCTTTACGTCGAGGTTTTTCCTGAACTGGAACGACGTGGTTTTATTGCTTTGTGTTTTCTTTTTCAGTTATTTATCACCGAAGGATATTTCATATTGGTCGAGATAGACATAGAATAACCTATTTTAGTTTTCTGAAAAGGAAACTATTGTGCCGGCTTTGTTTGTTCGGCCGCACTTTTGCTGTCCACACTTATTCTGTCCACACTTTTTCTGTCCGCCCTCGGATCTTAAAAAGTACTGGGGCTAGAGGACTGCAAATTGCTATGTTGATCATCCACCATCCAATCACCAAACATACCAAATTGCAGCCCTCTAGCCTCAGTAGATTTTATTTTGATTTAAGGTTAAATTTAACCATAACAGTGCATCAAGCCAGCGAACTCTGGTTAAAGTTTTATGGACCGCGGCTCATACAGTCTTATACCAAGACCACCGGAAAATAGATCTATTTTCGGTGGCATGATGTACAGAAAACTTGATTGCACCGAAGAAACTTCTTTGCATTTTTTAATTGTTGTCTGTTACATTTGATGAGTATATTAAATATAGCCTTATTCATTTCTTCAGATAAGCTGGTTTCTCCTTCATCGATTGTCATTGCAATAACCCTTCATTTATTGTGAAAAGGATGTTTTTGCTTGTTTTCATAACATTTTGGTACACCAAAACTTTATTTAGTTTTTGTACATTTTTTAGTTAGGAATTTAGCATCTCTCTGAGAATGATAATGAGAATAATTTGTATTTTTGTAAATATTCCTGAAGTGTTTATGAAACGCCTTTACATTAATTTTCGGCGTCTAGTATGAGAGTGTTTAAAGTGAATTTCTGGGGAAGATGATATAATTATCAAGTGAATATTACCAGCCTTAGAGGCAAGTTCGCCTTCCGTATTGATTTACTCTTGCAGGCTAGCGATTCTTAGAAATACTCGTAGACACTTCCTGTGCTGTAATATTTTAAATACTCGTAGACACTTAGGTGCTGTAGTATTTTAAATACTCGTAGACACTTCAGGTGCTGTAGTATTTTAAATACTCGTAGACACTTAGGTGCTGTAGTATTTTAAATACTCGTAGACACTTCAGGTGCTGTAGTATTTTAAATACTCGTAGACACTTAGGTGCTGTAGTATTTTAAATACTCGTAGACACTTAGGTACTGTAGTATTTTAAATACTCGTAGACACTTCCTGTGCTGTAATATTTTAAATACTCGTAGACACTTAGGTACTGTAGTATTTTAAATACTCGTAGAACTTCAGGTTGCTTGTTAGGTATTTTAAATACTCGTAGACACTTAGGTGCAGTAAAGTATTTTTAAATAATCGTAGACACTTCAGGTACTTGTAGTGTTTTTAAATACCTCGTAGAACTCTGGTGCGTTATGTATTTTAAAAATACTCGTAGAACTTCAGGGTTTGTTTAGATTTTAAATTACTCGTAGGAACTTAGTACTGTGTATTTTAAATACTCGTTGGACACTTCCGTGCTGTATATTTTAAATACTTCGTAGGACACTGGTACTGTAGTATTTTAAAAATTTAAACGTAAAAGGATACTTCTGGTGCTGTAGTATTTTAAATACTCGTAGACACTTAGGTGCTGCAATATTTTAAATACTCGTAGACACTTCAGGCGCTGTAGTATTTTAAATACTCGTAGATACTTCTGGTGCTGTAGTATTTTAAATACTCGTAGACACTTCGTGGGCTGTAACATTTTAAATACTTGTAGACACTTCCTGTGCTGTAATATTTTAAATACTCGTAGACACTTCCTGTGCTGTAATATTTTAAATACTCGTAGATACATCCTGTATTGTAGTATTTTACGGTGAACTTTAGATATTTTCTGCATGGCACAATTCATTTTACTTTGGAGCCTAAGATGTACTTAAATACTGCATCCTGTTAAATGCTTAAAGTTGAGCGGACGTAGTATTCCATCCTATTATTTGTTCAAGGCTAATGTTACATCCTTGAACACATTTGCACTTACATATCACATTATCCAACCTGCAATTTACTCGTTAAAACATTACTTTTAGAAATTTGCATCTGCATAAATATCCCTTGGGGAACATTGTATTCTTTTCTAATTTTTTCTATGCAAATATGTGTTTCAGACTCTGTTTTTGGGTCCATGTGTCACTAAATCATTTCAACACCATATTCAATGTTGTAAGACTTTACCAGTCAATATTTATCCGTAAATATTACATGTATTTGATACTTGAAATACGTATATATTCCTTAAAACACAAGAAATGGACTTCAAGATACATACACACCATTGTTTGCCTTAAAAACTTCAGTGGATGAATTTACATCTTAAATACAAATAAAACATTATTACTGTGCCATTAAAATTGTAATTTTGTGTAGGACCAACTATTCCTTCAGCTCGTATCCACCCGCAATTAAATGGGAAAATATACCATACCGACAGACAAACCAGTTGCCTTTAATAACTACTAATTATATACTATAGTAAATTCATATCAACCGTGCATTTGATGTCTAGGCCAGTCCCTTACGACGCTCCTAATTGGCTGTTGATAAGACAATCACAAGGCTGGACACACTCAGTCTCTCTCGAAAGTTCACATAGGCAGGATGTATGTTCCACCTCTCCTGAAAGACGTATCCCTCAGGAGAGGTGGAGCATAGAACCTACCCATTTGAACTCTCGTTAGAGACTGAGAGTTTCCAGCCCTGTGATTGGCTTATCAGCAGCCAATCAGGAGCGTCGTAAGGGACTGTCCTAGACATTAAATGCACGGTTGATGTGAATCGACTATAGTAGCTAAATTTATTGTATGTGAATATATTTGACTGTACACAGGTCAGTGCCCACTGATGGAAACCATACCATTTTGGCACGTAAATTCTGTCGACTTCCCTTGTAGGCATGGACATGTGTTCAGTGCTTAGATATTTACCATAGTACTTAGAGTGTCAAATGTGAGCTGCATTCCACTACATTAATATTTAGATATTGCCTTCACTTACTTCTTTTGCCGTTTATTTATCCTTTTTTTCGTTTGTATGTATTTAGCAAAGAGTATATGAAAAGTTACCAAAAGGGTTGGCTTTTGTGATTGTCAATAAGAGATTAGACTTTAGGAGATATAGGAATGTAACTGTAGGGGAACAGGGAGCGACCTTTTCAGGTAGATTGCTCAACCCTGTAGTTTATGTAACAGAAAACTATTGTTGCCGGCTTTGCCTGTCCGTCCACACTCTCTCTCCGCCCTTAGATCTTAAAAACTACTGAGGCTAGAGGGCTGCAAATTGTTATGTTGATGATCCACCCTCCAATCATCAAATATACCAAATTGCAGTCCTATAGCCTCAGTATTTTCTTATATTTTATTAAAGGTTGAAGTTAGCCATGGCTTGTACGTCTGGCAGCTTTTTCCGGAGGCGTGCGACGCATCCCGCTCTGCGGCATCTGGGTGCAAATGAAGCGCTACCGTTCGGAGCTGATAGTTTTGTACATTTATTACGTTGTACAGAAAACTCGCGCAGAAGAAACTTGGGTGCATTTTTTACTTGTTTCGTGTTGTCAGTGAATTATTAGAATAGCTGTCTGCGTTGTTATATGACGAGAATTTTGAAAGAAGTTTCATGTGCCCATATTTCTCTAAATTTTTATTATTTTAAGTTTCATGAGTCATTCATTCATTCATTCATTCATTCATAGTAATTCTTTTTTGTCTGATAGACATTCCGGCGTTTAAATGGAGGTTTACCTTTTTCATGATATAATTCCATATAATTGCGTTTGAAGAAACTCTTTATAATGTTCTCAACGATGTTAACTGTCAAGTCTTTATAATAGAAATCTGTAAAATACAAAGTGACTTTTGATCTGACTGCCAAAAATGGCTAGTAATAAATTATGTGTAAATTACATATACTTTAAAAAGCTTGTTTTAAAATTGAAAACAAAATTAATGATACTTTAATGAATTTATAGCTCAAGCTAATAGGTTACGGACGAGTTTTATAATACTGATTACACTTGGAATGTCGTTCGTGGTTTATTACCTTAGCTTTTAGTAAAATGTATTGACCATGCCGAGGAAAATACTTGGAGGTATGCCGTTGTTCCTACCAACCACCTTTTCCCAATCCAAGCGAGAGCGCGCATGGGTGTGAGTATGTGCATGTGTACGAGTGCGCGTGGGTGTATGTGTTGTTAGTAAATCTCAAGAAAGTTTGACGGCTTTAAAATTATTTCTAGCGAATCAGAAAATCACGTTAAAAGCTGTATTGGTTTGGCGTAGGGTTTGTAATTCTTTTTCTTTAGTTTCTCCCCGTTTGCAGAGTATGCCATATTTCCTTTGTTGTTGAATGGTACGAATGAGGAAATACGAGAGAATGGTGAAATAAACTGCGAGAAGACGCTCCAATTTCTTACCAAGCGACGCCGCCAGGACCTCCTTTGCGGATGTGGGCGACCCACGGAAAACGAAATATATTATATATAATAATGTACACCGTCGGAAATATAACGCTTCGGAAGCGTTGGCATGAAAATGCATCAAGGCCCGTTTTAAATCTATCTCCTGGGCATTGCTTTTGCCAAGTTAAGCTTCTTTTAGTGCTCCCGGAGGAAAGTCAAGACGGATGATTTGTCCTCCTCGACGTTTCTTCGCGTTTTACCGACGACAATCGGGAGGAAACCGCCTCCTTCCTTCCTGTCTTATGGCTCGCTTTGAATGGATTACTCGGCGGCCTTGGGACGAAAATCCATCCGGGGGATTGCGGTAATAATTAAAGTGGCGTCACAAAGGTAAAAATCTGCCAAGCATTTCGTCTTGCGGTGTCTTGGAGAGAGAGAGAGAGAGAGAGAGAGAGAACTCAATATTTTCGTCTTTGGGTTTTCCGGAGTGAGAAAGAAATAGAACCCAGTTATTTCGTCTGGGGGGTTTTTCCTGGAAGAGAGAGAGAGAGAGAGAGAGAGAGAGAGAACTCAATCTTTTCGTCTTTCGGTTTTCCGGAGTGAGAAAGAGATAGAACCCAGTCATTCCGTCTGGGGGTTTTTCCTGGGAGAGAGAGAGAGAAGAGAGGAGAGAGAGAGAGATAGAGAGGAGAAGAAACTCCAATCTTTTCGTCGGTTTTTTCCGGAGTGAGAAAGAATTAGAACCCAGTCATTCCGTCTGGGGGTTTTTCTGGAGAGAGAGAGAGAGAGAGAGAGAGAGAGAGAGAGAAGAGAGAGAGAATAATTTCGT
>NC_087203.1:84134333-84141206 GCF_015104395.2 Macrobrachium nipponense | reverse complement strand
GAAAATCTTAGCACCACGCTGTGGCCTGGAAACTAAAATTATTTGATAAAAATATGCAGGCAGTGCGCTGGAGAGAGAGAGAGAGAGAGAGAGAGAGAGAGAGAGAGAGAGAGAGAGAGAGATTAATACGGTCAAAGAAGAAAAGTGAATAGCATTTGTGTGTAAAATGATATTGTCTTTGCTGAAACAACTTTTTTTTTTATTATAACCTAAGGTATGACGAAAATAAATTGAAATTATACTTTTTATGTTTAGAAAGCATTAATGAAATGTTTTATTTATTATAGGCTTGTATATTGAAAATATTGATAATTTTTATCTGGTAAGAATGAGCCTTGTGCATAATGCTAATATTAACATCTGGAGTAAGTCATTCATCCTATCTCTATTCATATCTGAAAAAAAATCCCAGTTTTCTTTGTCCTTTGAATCAGTGTTCCTTGCACAGCGTAAGTATATGACGGTCACCTTGTTCTAAAAGTAGAGTTTTTGAAGTCCTTTGTTCTCATATTATTTACTAATTTCCAGGAAGTTATTAAAGACGAGCTTGATGGTGCGTGATGCGCTGGAACCCGGCACTGCCCGTCTTGTCTCCCTTAACCCTCCCAATCCCCTACCTACACCGCTTTCACCCGGGGTGGACTAACAGGTTTGCAGGAGGAGAGTTGATGTGTCACATCTCCCCAACCCTCCAGATTCCCTACCTACCCCCCCAAAAAAAAAAATACACACACACCACACGGGGCGGACAAACAGGTTAGCAGATGGAGGGTGGGTTTGTCATGTCTTCCTTACCTATCCCTCCCCCACCCCGGGCGGATAACAAGAAAGATCCACTCTGATTTTATTATTTTAGAAGAGGATTGGTATTACTTGGAAGTCTTGCTAAAAACCGCAGCCCTTAGAGATACAACGTTAATGTTTCTTAACACGTTTCCTCCGTATTGATACACCATGTATATACATCGGGGAGATTCCACTGCCACTTATTGGTAGCTACACTAATGGCCAGAATCATGAATGCTTTTTATTCCAAAGCTAGCAAAATTTCAAGGGCTTTTTAGGTTTACTTTATAATTTCAAAGGCATTTCCCAAAGCAAAAAGCAATAAATGAAATAATCATGCTCCGCTATTATCAAAAACTTTTTTCACATAAGCTGAAAACAATTGTCAACACCTTGTCAGCATCATGCTCTGCTATTATCAAAAGCATTTTTTTTTTCATAAAAACTGAAAACAATTGTCAACATCATGCTCTGCTATTATAAAAAAAGAAATTTTCATAAACACTGAAAACAATTGTTAACATGAGGTTTTCATATCAAACTAAAATTCTGTAAACAATAATGAAAAGCTGTTAGATACCAATTTTATATTTAAAAAAACTCATGATACTGTATATCATGGTAAGACAGTAGAAAAAAATAGCTTTCGCAAAATCATAACATAAATGAATTTTCCAAATGACCAATAAAACAAAACACTATTTTTTTAGGACAACTAAGAACTGTTAACATTTCATCATCTTGCAAAAAATATATATTTCTGTGAACATGATAAAGGTCACAGACGTTAAAGAAATTCAAAAATATCATTCAATGCTGTTTTTCAGTGCAGTATGGAAGGCAGAGGTGGTGGTGATCGTCACATTGATCAGAGCTTGTGGAGTCAACTCTAACCTTGTTTCTTGCTACCACAGAGCTTTCATTCGCCGCAATTTTCTACGTGTATATGTATGAATAACTTGATCACGAAGTATATAAAACGTGATGCTATGTATAAATAAAGGTTTTTGCCACGAAGGAAAAATGAAAAAGCGAGATAGCTGAGTACATTCGGTCCTGTTCAGACTCTTTACTAAGGCAAACTGATTTTACAGAGGACAACATAGTCAAAAGAAGGCTTAATATCCAAACTGACACTACAAGATTAGCAATAAGGCGATTTCACTCTAACGACGACGAGGAAACGCCTGAGGGTAGCCACCTTGGAGGGTAGACACGCGGTAAACAGGTTATTCTTCCTGAAAACAGTACATTTTGAAAAAACAAGGAAGCATATACAACTTAATATCATGAAATTTACACAAATTTTTCCAAAAAATTATTATTAATGAAAAGACGAAAGAAAATATAAATATATATATATATATATATATATATATATATATATATATATATATATATATATATATATATATATATATATATCGAGCAAGAGAAAGAGGGAGAGAGAATATCGAACCAGAGAGAGAGAGAGAGAGGAGAGAAGAGAGAGAGAGAGAGAGAGAGAGAGCGAGAGAGAGAGAGGGAGACAAATAACAACTATATACATGTGGGACCAATTTATTAGTAGTTCATTTATTTTAGGGTCCTTCATAAACATCTTACAAATATATGGGTCCAAATGGTACATTCCTGGACTAAGATATGGGTTGTTTATTAGTGATTTGTATAATTGCCGATTCCAGTAAATATCTTGAAACATAATCATTAGATCTAGCAATTACCGAGTTATCACCCCATTAATACAATGAGATTTTTCACTCAGATGGATAAACAGTGCATTTGAAGTGTGGGCTGTTCTAACTGAATACATATGCTGCTTAATACGTACGCATAAATTTTTACTTGACTGACCAACGTAAAACGATGGGCAATCCTTACAAGGAATTTTGTAAATGATGTTGTTATTTGTTATGGGACTATTCTTAATTAGCATATCTTTATTGGTATTGTTATAAGAGAACACTACATTAACATTAAACGATTTAAATATTTGATTTTATGGTTTCAAATCCACGAAAGTAAGGTAAGCTAGTGTACATTTTTAGGCATTTCTTTTTCATTAATAGCAACACTATAAAACTTTTTGTGGGCTTTTTGATAACATAAATCAATTAAATGAGGTGGGTAGCAGCAGATCGTTTCATCTTTTTTATGTATTCTATTTCTTGGTTCCAGATATTGTGGACTCGTGATACGCAATTCGTGTAGGAACATAGAAAAAAAAAATTGAAATTTTAATATATTAAGATGGTGCCAGAATAAAAATGTACATATGGTAAATTATTTGTGGGTTTTCTATAAAATACTGAATTTGCATTGAAAAGATTCTCTATGTATTAATACATCTAGGAATGGGATGACATTGTTATTTTCAAATTTCAACAGTGAATTTTATGATGGCACTAAATTATTCAATTTAGACAGTAAATCTTTACATCGATACCAACAGTGTGTGTGTGTATGTGTGTGTAGTTAATAAACAGCTCTCGCTAAAGGCCAGTGGAGGCCGAAACTGTTGAGCTAAAAGGAATTTCAGCTTTTTCTTTTCCCCTGTGGAACTACCACCTCATATATCTACTCTTCGTGAAAAAAGAAAGACTAAAAACCACACACACACATATATATATATATATATATACATATATATATATATATATTATATATATATATATATATATATATATATATAATAAATGACAAATGAGGAAAAATGTTTTTCTGTTATCACAGAATACCATCTAATAAAAGGAGCCCATAAAAAACACCACAATATAGAGAGGGAAATACTATATTTCAGAGACTGCTGTGTCCCTCTTCAGGTAGATTCATCTAGCTGAAGAGGGAGACAGCAGCTCTGAAATATAGTATTTTCTCCCTCTATATTTTGATGTTTTTATGGGCTCCTTTTATTAGATATATATATATATATATTAATATATATAATATATACATATATATATATATCTGTATATATATATATATATATATATATATATATATATATATAATATATATATATCATATATACATACATATATAAATATAGTGCATATATATAGTAAGATAATCAAAAGAATTATATATTGGTCTAGAGGTGGCTAATATATGAGGTAAAACGATAGTATATTACGAAAATAAGAAAATCATTCATACAATAAACAGAAACTAGGCCAGGAATGGGCACTGATTCGTGGACAAGGTTGGTACATAATGCTGTAAAAAGCACATATAGTTTTTGTGATGCATTTTTAAACTAATAGTGATTCCTCACTTCACAGAGGCAACGCACACAACTTCTGATGATGGTGGCTGGTGGCAAAGTGGTGGGGAAGAAAAAAAAAAAGAAACGCGATGGGGAAGAAACTGCTTGTTTTCATAACACGAGAAACGTGTTGAATGCCACCCAAAATATGTCTACGTTTCTCCAGTAACTTTTGTTTGTTTCCGATAATTTCATAACTAAATTAATACCTTACGTAATGGATTATGATCTTTTTAAGCAAGAACGTATCTCGGATACACAAAATGAAAACGAACTTAGGACTTCTATTTGATATCAGTTTATAACAACAGTTGTTGATATGACGTAGATATTATCCAGATGTCAACAAGTCAAATGCTGGATGGTAAGCAGTTATTCCAAACGAGGCACAATTATTCCAAAAAAAGCAAGAATGCCTTTGTGTATCATCCATCATCCGAATTTTTATCATAGTAGGATGATACAAGCCTTCTTTATTGTGTGGTAAATGTGTAGTTCATCTGACTTCGAGATAATTACATGTGGAGTGAAAATAAATCTTATTTTGTTCCATGAAGTGTGTTATAATGATGATGATGACATTGATGCTCTTGGAGTTTATCAGTGTTTGAGTTCGTGTGTTATAAATGGATCTGCTCGACTAGATATGGACGCGTAAGCTTTGTAAATATGCAATTTAAAGACATATATATATATATAGTATATATATATACATATATATATATATATATATATATATCTATATATATACACACACACATTCACACGTGCGACATTTCATCGATTTCTGCTGTAATGTCACAAGCTAATACCGCTGTTGATTCAAGGGATTACTCGTAATCCCTGAATATTTCAGTGAATACGCGTAATCTCACCAAGGAATTCTCGTCAAGGGTTTAGGTGGATCTAATTTGACATGCAAAGCATGCCCAGTGGATCCAACAAGAAATGGATCATGGTGTACCAGGATCACCTGACGAAGTTTTGTATCCTTCGAGCCTTGACGTCTAAAAGAGCTGCAGAGGTCGCTTTTCATCTACTGGACATTTTTCTTCTCTTTGGTGCCCCGCCCCCGTTATTCTCCAAAGCGATAACGGATCCAGGTTCACTTCACAAGTCATTACAGAGCTGAAGGAAGTTTGGCCAAAACTAACATGGTGCATGGTAAGCCTCGCCATCCCCAAAGTCAGGGGTCGGTTGAGCGCGCAAACGGTGATTACGCATATTCACTGAAATATTCAGGAAACTATGCGTAATCCCTAGGTAGGTGTTCTTACTGTAACATATATATATATATATATATATATATATATAGATATATATATATATATGTATATATATATATTCTTATAATGTAAGTTTTGTAATGCAATTATAATTTTGTGATATGATTAATTCACATCAGAACCTGTGTATCATGTTATGAAATATATGTTTTTGGTGTTCAGATTCCCACATATAAGATAACACTATTAATAGTGCAACTTTTCATTTTGAAACATACGTAAGACAGAGAGAAAGAGTAAGCGCTAATATGTAAGCCTCTGAAGAGTGTTGTTTTTCACATCTTGAGAATACCTTACCTAAGCTAATTTTTTTATAGTTCCAACCTGGCCTATAACTAAACAAGGGGCCTTGTTCATTCATACTCGATATCCCTATAGAGAGATGACGTAATATGTTTTCGTCTTGAACTAGATGCTAATCGCCCATATGCCATACTCTTATGGGGATAGAGAATGATTCATTCGATTCCGAGACCTAGCCGCTGGCGTGAGGGATAGTATATCTCTCTTTCTCTCTCTCTCTCTCTGTCTCTCTCTCTCTCTCTCTCTCCCTCGCTCGCTCACTATTTGAGATTACCGTAAACATATTCACGTTTATATGTAGGGTGGTCACTCATTCATCATATAATTAATTAGTAATATATGTGTTTGTTTGTGGAATCTGAACATAGTATTATTTCTATTAGTTTTGTGAAGGCGCCCACGAAAGTGTAAAAGAGTGAAACAGGCCTTTCTCTTGAGTGAGAAGCTGCAGCTGTGTATACAGGTATTTTTCAAATGTTTTGAAGTGCACTTTGCGGTGTTATTTTACCATTGGATAAAATTATCATTTTCAATACATTTTTATTTTGCTTTGTTCTTTTGACATGTCCATTTCATATGCTTAATGTTTGTACTGTCAATGCTTTAATTGTTTTCATATTATGCATTGTTTTTTTTTTTGCATTGTCTTTATTTAGTTTAATTAGTTTGAATGTCTTTATTTAGTTTAATTAGTTTGAATAATATTCTATTGTGTAATTGTTTGAATCTAACACTTGCAAATTATTTTTGTATTTAATTAAAATTTCATTTCAAATTTAATCATTGCTTTATGGTTTAATTTAATTAATTTTCTTGATAAAATTTGATTTAATTTTGCTTAATAATTATTCAAGAATTAATTAAACATTTGTTTTCAAGTAATAACAATTTCCCTGAGATTGTGAATTTCACTTATAAATTTTGAATTTAAAAATAAAATTGTTATATTTAAAATTTATATGAGCATTTTTATTTTTTTTGGTTCCCCACCATATTATATTTTTATTTTGTTTAGGTAGAAATATAGAGTGGTAATTGTGCCGTTTCCCTCAAATGAATCAGAATCAGGGAAATGCTTAGATTTGAAATTGTAGGAGTGATGCCCATTCAATTCAGATTACCTCACATCCATTTTAATGAACTTAGACTGATTGTTTTCTTGACTGTTCAGTTCTATAAGAGATCACTATTACCTTTAGAGTATTCAGTCGTTTAGTATTTGTGATGAAGGGT
>NC_087203.1:84119333-84129333 GCF_015104395.2 Macrobrachium nipponense | reverse complement strand
CTTGTTTTTAAAGTGCCGACAGCGAATTAACAATGGATTGTGGCTGTGAAAATATAGTACTGTCTATGAGGCCACCGGTATCTTGTCTTGTACTCATACGCCCATATGCAGGTGAAGATTAGACGTCCTATTTCGTGATTATGGAGCAGTAAGAGTTTTCCATTTAGAAAGGTCTTAAAGACGTGTTATACTGATAGTATGGTAACTCCCCTGTTCTATATACGAATTAAGTATGTAAGAAAATGGAAGTAATAGGAACGATTGAATATTAGAGGACCTCAGAGCTCCTTCCTTCATTAAACGACTTTTGGTGTCGCTTGTTGAATTCCCATGAGGCAGTTTTATCTTTTTTTTTCTTTTTCCTCGTTTAGAAAACGTGTCCCTAAATTACAGTGATATTGAGTCAAATGTTTTTACGGTGTTGATAAAATTTTCGGCAAGATTAAGGCGCCTTTTCTTCGGAAAGTGTTTTTATCTTAATGGATTAAATTTACAGGTTCAAACTGCTTGTCGTCATTGAAGGTCGAGTAAAAATCTCAAAAACACGAGGTGGCTTCAGTATTTTGAGTGACTGATTTTAAATCCCTGACGACGATACCTAAGATATTAGGACAAATTTCATTCTCTTAATTAATCGTCAGATTTCCGAATTTAAGGCCTAGAATTATATTGGTAATTGCATTTTCAACAAGAAAATTTCTGATACAATAATGATAAAAGAATTTTAGAATGATAAGCACTTGACATAGCATTCAAAGTTTCGGTTGGATACACTGTTACGGAGAAATCACACATGACGGTAACAAAAATACTCGAAGAATGTATATTCACATTTTTTTTTTTTTTTTTTTGCGAAAACTTGGTCATGTGTTTTATTTTACTTACTATTTATTTCCATGTAGGTAAAGTATATATCCCATGTGTTTTATTTTCGTAAAACAATGAGAAAATAGAACATGCTATATATACTTTCCCTACATGGAAACAAATAGTAAGCGAAATTATACATGAGCATAATGAACATTATATTACATCAGTGAAAAAAAATCGCTTTTATATTTTATTACATTTAATATCGTCTGCTCGCAACTCCATTACCTTGATATGATTCCGTCATGTTGATGCTTTGACATTTAGCTATTTAAACACCTTCACATCCCAGTAATTTTACATGGCTAATCCTGATGAGATGATGTTGTCAACTTATTAGATTCATAACTATTTTATTTATCCATGTTATTCTCGCTGTTTGATATACCTGTGCTGTATAAATGCACGTTAATTCTGAGTGGTCGATGCTGTCCTTTGTCTTTCTAAAGATTTCAAATATCCAAAATGTGTGAAGAATTCGAGAAGTCACCCGGGATTTGTGGTTATTAACATTTTTTACGTATCTGGTAAAAAGTGACATACTTACACACACACACACACACACACACACACATATATATATATATATATATATATATATATATATATATATATATATATATATATTTATTATTACACATACAATATATATATATATATATATATATATATATATATATATATATATATATATATATATATATATATATATATATAATATATATAGACTATGTAATATATTGAACTGCACATTTTCACCCAAAAAAAAAGACGAGTTGGAATAGCTGAAATAAGCCAATTGACTCTCTCCTCTCTCTCTCTCTCTCTCTCTCTCTCTCTCTCTCTCTCTCTTTTAGTTCTGTTCCTACCAGATTCCGAATAGCAAGCTCTCAGCCCAAGTTTGAATAAATGAAAGAAACCGAATTGAATGTGTGCGCTCGTACCTGGCTTGTTTTGGTCACCACGTCACGTAAGTGGCATTAGGTATACTATTTCGGAGGGGCTGAGGGCGTCGCAAACCTTGGTGGTCTGCTGGAGGCCTTCGTTTGCCCATCGCTCTTTAGTTGATTTACCTTTGTCTTATGCCGCTCTTCGATTGTTTTCAAGTATTATGAATAACTGTTTTGTTCCATAAACAGATCCGAATTTCTTTTTTTCTCTCTCTCGTCTTCGTCTAAGAATTTAACTATTCATATCCTGTGAGCTGTGAATTTTCTGTCTTGATGAAAAGTTAACTACAGTGAAAATTCATTACTAATTTTAAGTCGTTTAGATTTGGCTGTATATTCCTTTATTTGGGATTGGCTCTTATCTCCGATTATCAGTTGTCGTCTGATGCTCTTCAGTATTTTTGCTGCCCTATTTATTATAAATAAGCTTATTTCGTAAGCAGTCTAGCGTGATTTTTTCAATTCCTTTTTTTCTTAATGCTGCTGGATACCGAATTTTATAAATTTTATAAATTGATTACTAGTCAGATGTAAATTCTTTGTCCTGATGTGAAGACAACTGCAAACATTTTTCTTAATTCAGTCTTATGTGAACCGTCGAAGTTTGGCCCGTAAAAATTAGACTTTGTGTCATAATTGTAGTGGCATTTTTCGCCATACCTTTCCTATATTCCACAAATTAATTTGTAGTTCTGTAAATGAGTAGCTGTGAATTTTGTTAGCTCGTAAGCAAATAGCATTTGAGGTTGTTTTAAAGCAGGTTAACTGGGTAATAATAAAAGTTTAACTGCGCCCCAGGTGTAGGAACATTATTTTGTTGTGTTGGAGATCATTATTTCTTTTCATATGATAGTATTTAGGTCGTTGTTGCAATCATCTGTTACTGTATGTATGTTATGATGATATAATGTTTGAAAAATAACTTCAGTATTAAAAAAAAAAAAGATTGTTCTGTCCTATTCTACTGTTATGCTACTGACCGGGCTGAATGCAGCGTCTCTCTCTCTCTCTCTCTCTCTCTCTCTCTCTCTCTCTCTCTCTCTCTCTCTCTCTCTCTCTCTCTTCCAAGATTAAAATCCTCTCCCTTAGGCGATGTATTTCATATTCAAAACTGGAGAGATTAAATTTTGTTCTTTTAGAATATATTTACGCTCATATTATTTCGAGGCAAACATGGTATATATGCTTGCCATGACTACAATTCATTCATGTTTTATGTAAAATGTCATTGTTTGTCTTTATGTGTGCTAGGTAAATGAACAGACAATAAATCTAAGGTCACTTGATGATGTATATATTGGAATTTAAGAAACAAATTTCGTTCTTTATTTCGTTGCAAAAGTCTTGTTTTTTCTTTTTTTCGATTTTTTTGTTTACTGATAGGTCTCAGGCCTCAGTTTAAAATCACGTAATTTAATTTACGATGTATAGAGTGAGACTAGAAAAACTTAATATTGTTATTATTGCAAGATTCACCATGTAGGTTTCATTTCTATAATAGTTAATTATCTATTCATCAACGCCCCTCTATCCATACACCCCGCCCCCCTCTCCCCCAGACCCACCCACGTTCGGACTTTACGTCATCTACTCCGGAGCCAGTTTTTTTTTTTAAATTAGCCCCGGCATTAATATGTATTTGCTTGTAAGAGTTTTGCTAATAATTAAACAGATTCTAATGAATAGCATTAATACTATTAAGGCAATCATCTCTCCTCAGAATACATTCACCATATTTCGTCACTTTCTTCCAGGATACGCTGCAAATTTTGAGAAGGTCAAACCCGTAAAACCTTCTTTGCAGATCTGAAGTGACAAATAAAGAAGGAATGTTTGTATTTATTTATGTTAGCTTAAGCTTATTTGCAGTATCACGTTTCTCGTATGGCTGGAATGCTTTATTCTGATTTTGATCTATGTGTTCCAGGAATGGAAGGCGCATTGTGCCGTCGTTACTGTCACGTTGTTAAGATTGGAACCTGTTTTCGTTAAAAGGCTCAGCTGCGTTTAAGGTTTGATAAAAGTCGTTTTTCTTTGTAGCTTGTGACATTCCATCGTTATTTACATGATTACTCATATATTTACTTTTGCTTTTTCTATTTTATTTTCCAATTTGTGTTGTTATATAGCTTCCAGCAATCGCAAAGGACTCTCGTCCACCCACCTCTCTCTCTCTCTCTCTCTCTCTCTCTCTCTCTCTCTCTCTCTCTCTCACTACATACCTACAATCAAACACCTTAAATATATATACTATATACTTATAAATATATGTACACACACACACACACACACACACACACATATATATATATATATATATATATATATATATATATGTGTGTGTGTGTGTGTGTGTGTGTGTGTGTGTGTATATAATTGTTTCTTTTGAATAAGTAAAATCAAAAACAAAAAATCCCAAATAAAAACGCCAAAGGAAAGAAAGAATGTCTGGACATCATCATGCATGATTTTGTATTTCATATTTTTTTAAAGGCATTTTAGCTTTTATTTTGAGAACCAGGGGAAACTGTCATTGTTTCGTTTTTGAATAAATAAAACGCTGAATTAATAAGATCCGTTGTGCAGATAAATTTCATGTATTTCGGTGAGATTATTCATTATATACCCACACCCACACACCTTAAATGTATATACTATATGCATTATATATATACAATTATATATATATATAATTATATATATATATATATATATATATATTTTTTTGGTTGGGTGTGTGTTGTTGTGGGTGTGTTTGTGTGTGTGTGTGTGTGAATATACAATAATATTTTTATATATATATATATATATTATATAAGTGTGTGTGTGGTGTGTGTGTTGTGCGTGTGGTATATATTTATATAATGCATATAGTATATACATTTAAGGTGTGTGGTGTGTGGGTATATAATGAATAATCTCACCGAAATACATGAAATTTATCTGCACAACGGATCTTATTAATTCAGCGTTTTATTTATTCAAAAACGAAACAATGACAGTTTCCCCTGGTTCTCAAAATAAAAGCTAAAATGCCTTTAAAAAAAAAAATACGAAATACAAAATCATGCATGATGATGTCCAGACATTCTTTCTTTCCTTTGGCGTTTTTATTTGTTGGATTTTTTTTTTTGTTTTTGATTTTGCAACTTCCCGGTCGCAAGCACTTGAAAAATTCTGTCATTTCGGAACATGAACATCAACGCTAAATTTCGTCACGTGCGATTTTAATCATAAAAAATTGCACGAAAATGTGAGTGAAAAATATTTCGACCAAAACAACAGAGCTAAAAAAATTATTTTTTTTTCTAAACGCCATCATCTGTTATTCTTAGCTAATTTCGGGAATGCTGAGAGAGAAGCGAGAGAGACGAGAGAGAGGAGAGAGAGAGAGAGAGATAGAGAGCGTATAGGTGGGTGGACGAGGGGGTCCTCTGCGATTGCTGGAAGCTATATAACAAAACGAATTGGAAAATAAAATAGAAAAAGCAAAAGTAAAATATATGAGTAATCTTGTAAATAACGATGGAATGCACAAGGTACATAGAAAAACGGCTATATATATATATATATATATATATATATATATATATATATATATATATATATATATATATATATATATATATATATATATATACATATATATATATATATATATATATATATATATATATATATATATATATACAGACGTATTTCCATACCTATATATAAGTAATGTGTTTATATACATATATAATGTGTATATATATGTATGTATATCGAAAACGCACATCATTAAGCCCTTTCCTCTAACGGGTTTTTAAATGGGCCATACACTCTTTTACTGATGAAGTATGAGTGAACACTTTATGCAGAAAACTTCCACCACATTAAGACATTCATATGCGTGACTGAATTCTGATCAATATTACCCCGAATGCAGCTGCATCCCCACTGCGCTGTCCACTCCTGAATATAAGTCCCCACCCCATACGAACATGTATGTATGTATGTATGTATGTATTTAGAGGGCTATATCCCGTTCGCATTGTCTTTTGCTTGTAATAAGCAACCCCATGTATTGTTGAGTCTGGCAAATGCTTGGATGGATGACGAACAAGGGAGTCCGGTTTCTCAGATTAGAAGTATGCGCATATTTTTTTCTTTTCTAGAAATACATTGCATAGTTACGTACGTGGTCGCACATGCAGACACAAAGAGAGAGAGAGAGAGGAGAGAGAGAGAGAGAGAGAGAGAGAGAGAGGAGAAAGGGCAATGATAAGTGGCCCTCTGTACACCGAATAAAGGAAACATCCATTAAATTCAAAGACATTCGTTTTAGTACCAGTAATTCATCATCGTTTGTAAAATATTCATTTTTGCGCACTTTACCCGTCTTTTGTTTGACCTTTTAAAGTAAAACGATGCGCGGGATATACATTGCCAGATGTCAAGGTATTATTACTCTTGAGAAGATGAAGCGTATTTCATCTTTTCATTTATTTATTTTTCGCTATGTACCTGAAATCCAGAACATAAATTAAGGTATAAATGCTGTTGTGGTTGACCAACGACTCAGGTCATTGAGAAGTTTCGATCAAAGTTGAATGGGTGAATATATGCGTTGTTCAAGACTGACTGATTTGATGATTCTGTTAACTTGCTTCTACATTAACTATGATCACTAATCATTTTCGAGTGTATTTGCTTAGTTACAAGTTGTATTAGAATTCTTCCAGCTTTTTCTCTGTTACTTCCGAATGAAATGTACATAAAGCAGTATCCTTGAAAATTTTTGGAGTCACTTACAGATTAATGCGTAACTTTACTTGCTAATCACCATTGCATATGTGCACATGACCTCATCTCACCATTGGTATGTCCTAATCATCCCTATACATATACACAAGACACATCGCAACAAATAATGTATCATAATCATCCTTTTAGGTATGCACAAGCACACATCACGCCAATGGCATTTCGTGATCACTCTCACAAGTCTGGGATTTGTATGTAAATGGAAATGATAGGTTCTCTTTTTTAATCATTCTTAGATTTGTGCACAGGTAGACAGACGCGTCACACCAAATGTCTAGATCCATAACGCGACGATGTAACGAATCTAATTGATATTCTATCTCTCTCTCTCTCTCTCTCTCTCTCTCTCTCTCTCTCTCTCTCTCTCTCTCTCTCTCTCTCTTTTCACCCATTGGGAACTGCAAAGTTTGGCCGTGTTTGAATATGCTAATACTCTCCCTTGTAGCGCATGCAACAATTATTCACCTTGCATGATGGAAAGCTGTTGCCCTCCGAACTCTCTGAGAGAGAAAGAGAAAAGAGAGAGAGAGAGAGCGAGAAAGAGTGAGAGAGAGGACTTAATTAGCCTTTTGGTGCTGAATCTGCTTTTATGAAATAGGTGAAATTTCGAGCATTCCGTGAGTAATTCACTAAGGGAGACTAGCTCTGGAGGAAATGAAGTTTTCGAAGACTAAACTTCGGTAAATAGCAGGTTGTAGACAATGGAAAATAATCATTTATGCAATTCATTTCGCGAAAACTAGAACTTACATAGTAATGTGTCGTTTAAGAGGAAAAAATATAGATGGCTGTATGAAATTGAGCGTTCTAAGTTAGAAGGTAAGTATATCTTAGTTTTACCAGACCACTGAGTTTTATGAAATGGTCACCTAGCAACTGGACCTACAGCTTATTGTGGGATCCGAACCACATTATATCGAGAAGTGAATTTCTATCACCAGAAATAAATTCCTCTGATTCCGCGCTGGCCGAGCCGGGAATCGAACCTCGGACCACCGGATTGGCAGACGAGCGCGAAAATCACTCGTCCAACCAGGAACTGTTTTCTAAGTTATAACTGGCGCAGAGGTCATAGGAGCGGAAGCACAGCCTCAGGGTGTTCTTCTCGAGTCGCTCAGGGCAGAATCGGTCAAGCGAGGGGCCATAGTTAGTGCCCAATGCCATGCATAAAGTCATAAGGGGACTTGGAGGTCTCATTATCCTCCGGCACTTAATGGCTCACTTTATCTAATGCATGGATGTGGTCGCTGTTAATATATACGTAGACTTCGGGTTCTCTCGTCATCATCTTTCCATCGCCCCTGGCGACAGCGCCATCGAGGCTGGCTTTGAGCTTCTGTGTTTGCTTAGCAGCTGATTCGTCGCCTTATCTAGGCACAGGCGAGGCTTGAATGTATAAAGTCAGAATTTCTATTTCTAATGCTAGCATTTTTCGGAAGCTATTATTTGGTATTGGGAATTTTCAGTTTTTCGTGCTGCATTACAATTTTCCTCGACAATTTTTTTAAACAATATAATAATATTTCATATGAAGTGGAAGCTCGGTTAGTATTTTGGAATATTCTGTATTAATGTGTTCACTCGGTAATTAGAAGTGATAATGTATACATAAAAGCATTTGGGACCATGTTCGTAATGAAACAGTGCTGTAATTACGTAATCCTTACCCGGAATATTTGAGAGATTGAGACAAGTGTATCACCTTTTTTAAACCCGCAAAAGCCCTCCAGATGGGAGAATGTCTGAGTAGAGTTGGCCCTAATCGAAGATCGCTCTCCAGAGAGTCAGTCGAGTTTCTGGTGGAGAGGACACTGGAGGGAGAGGAGGAGGAGGAGGAGGAAGAAGAAGAGGAAGAGGAGGAGAAGAGATGGCCCAGGGACAGAGGTCGGAAATAAGGATGGATTGTTGGGTGTGGGGGTGGGGGGAGCAGGGACCCCCGTGGCCTCAGGAGATCTTGGAGTACCACCTGCTGTGACTACTAATGTTCCATTTAGAGAGATACTTCATCCCATTTTTTTACTATTCCGTTGATGTTTTGAGTTGACTTTGTGTGGGGGGGGGGGGGGGTTGCGCCTCTCTCTCTCTCTCTCACTCTCTCTCTCCTCTCTCTCTCTGCGTGTGTGTCATCTTCCCTACGGTACCATTCGGAACGACCTCCCCTTCCTAAAAAAAAAAAAAAAAAAAAAAAAGGCAAAACGAAAAATGTGCAGCCATTGGTGTAAAAAGCTAGAAATTATGCAAGAAGCGTACGAAAGTTGGCTCTGAACTCTTTCTCCGTCCAGCTATTTCAATAATGTCATTGTGGATGTGGGCGGGTGTTTGTTATTAACTTATATGCATAATTAGATTATGCTTTCAAATTATATTCTAAATAGATGGGCAGATTAAGGCTATTTCTGTATACTCATTATATAGTTTATTTTATTTGGTTGTTTTGTAACAAATGCTTTCCTACAGTTACGTAAATGTTTGCGCATATATCAATGTTTTTTATTCCGTATTTATTGTTAAAATGTTATTTTCTGTTTCTCTTTCCCCCTTTTCTCATACAAGGGCATTCTGTTCTTCCATATTACACTTGTTCCATACAGACGTTTGTACAATTTAAATCAGCATCATAGCGAATACAGATTTTACAGATTTTAAACCGATTTTAATTAGCAGGGTTTTAATTAGCTGTGAAGTTATAAGTTACAAAGCAAATGGTTCTAATAATAGGTTTCAAATGTTGGCCACCCGAAAGTAAAACCTTTGATTAAGAAGATTATAAGAATATACTCTTTAAAACTAAATATTATAAAATATGTATATTTTCGGAGAAGGAATCATATTTTACAAACCAGGAGCTTAAGAGAAATTGGAAAAGTTGGAATTACGTCCGCTAAAGGTAAATGTAGAGTAGACTTTTTTTTTTCTCCGTAAAGAATTAAATTACCCCGGGAGAAGAGAGGAGTATAATGTAGCCTCTCTCTCTCTCTCTCTCTCTCTCTCTCTCTCTCTCTCTCTCTCTCTCTCTCTGATTAGATAAAGAATATATATATAAATATTAAATATATTATATATATATATTATACATATTATAATATATGTATGTATGATATAATATATATATATATATATAGATATATTATAATATATATAATGTAGTGTATGTAATGTATGTTATATAGATATATATATAATATGACTGGTATAAATGTTCTGTAACAACAGAGTTCCATCTAATAAAAGGAGCCCATAAAACACCAAGTACTTTTTCTCTATTTTGGTGTTTTTATGGGCTCCTTTTATTAGCTATTATATTATATATATATTATATATTATATATATATATATTATATATACATATACATATTTCTTTGTCAGAGAAGTAT
>NC_087203.1:84104333-84106833 GCF_015104395.2 Macrobrachium nipponense | reverse complement strand
TCTATCTCTCTGTGTGTCTGTCATCATGTATGTATATATTTCGTCATGTTATTATATTTGGTAAAATTATAATGTGCAGTAGTTTTTATCACTTACATCTATCTATCTAATTGTAGATCTGTCTGTATATGTATGTATGTATGTATGTATGTATGCATATATATATTATATATATGTATATATGTATATATTAGAGAGAGAGAGAGAGAGAGAGAGAGAGAGAGAGAGAGAGAGAGAGAGAGAGAGAGAATTAGTGTAAGAAATTTCAACTTTTAAAATGGACGTTAGTTAGTACTTTTAGCTTAGGCAGAAAGAAGAATTTTTTTAGTTAATGAATAAGGAGGTTTCAAGTCCACTGCAAAATACGAAGCTAGCATGTAAATATAATTAGTACCTGTAGCATAAGGGAATAAATAATGTAGACTTGGAAAAAATAATTGACAGAATTCATATATAAAAAAACCGTTTGGAAGAAACCGTAAAATTACGCGAGGGAAAAAATATTTTTTAGGAAAGTAGAATAACTTGCCGAATTAGAAATAATTCTTGTCAGAAGTTGATGTCAAGCAGAGGAAATAATTTTGCTCATATTCAGGTCGTCCGATTTTCTAGAACAGAAATCGAACTTAACGTAACCTAAATGATGGAGGGAAATGGAACAGCCCCGAAGAAATTGGAATTCTGGAAAAAAAAAACTAAGGAGCAAAAAACGAATAGTAATTAACTGGATTTAATCCAGAAAAAGCGGATAAAATAGGGTAAAGAGAGAAAAATTACCCAAGAGAAGGAAAGGAATAATTAATTGGGGATAAAAATATTGGAATTGAATCGAGGTGAGAGAGAGATTTGTTCGAATTCGCAGAAATCACCAGAAGAAAAATATTAATGGAAATGGTCGGCTTTTGGGCCTTATGGTAACCCATTGCATGCTTTTATATATAAAAAAGGAGTAATTATGCATCTGATTTTCATAATCATGCAATGTGGGCATATATAATGTGAATTCAGGGTGATGACTATATATCAGTCATCTTTTAAATTGTATTATTATTATTATATTATTATTATTGTTATTATTATTATTATTATTATTATTAGTCACAATGGGTCATAGTCACTTGCAGGAAAATCTTTAAAGACTCTTCGATTCAATAACAAGTCGTTACAGTAGCGTCCTCCTAAATGAGGTGAAAATGTAAAAAACAAAAGAAAAAAAAGAAGAAAAAATAAGGTCAAGGAAAGGAGAATGCAAAACAGACGTAAAAAATATGAATTAGGAAACAGGTAAGAATACGCATTCATAAAAACATGAAAAATAAGTAAGAAAAGAGTCTTGAAAAATTAGCTAATTATGCAATACTAGTTTGTATAGTAGTGATAAAACTTATTTTCAAAAATTCTTGTATGTGCATCGATAAGGCTAACAGACAGATCTTCCCCTGTGATAACAGGCGTTTTTACGTAGCACCTCAGCAGATGCTGACGTCATGAAAAAATAGTGGCACGCATTAACAGATGTGCGGGTTCTTCGCCGAATCACATCTTGTGAAGACGATTTACATTTACAAGATAGTACTGGTGTCTTGGCAGTAATAATTTCTTACATTACTTTAGATGAAAATAACCGCTTATTTACGGCACTCTGTATATACAAGAGGTAAATAAGTGTAATATTCAAACATGAAAGCTTGTCATTTGGGGGATGTTGCAATATGCTCAGATTGTTCCGTTCTGTTTTAACAAAGGAAGATTGAACGCTTTCCAGATATATTCAGGGTCTTCTGAAGCGGAAGTCCAAGAAGGCGCTCTGAAATGTCTTTACATTTCTCCTCATAGCTTTTGTTAAAAGGAGAAAAATATGAAACAGAGAGAGGAAGAAAGAAACAGCAACGACAGACAGACAGACATCATTTTATTTCCATGATATAGTTTTGTCGTCACTTTACTCGCGACTGGGAAGATGTTTTTAAAAACAAGGTCATTAAATAAAAGAGAGTTGTCACTTTTGGGCTAGTTTTTTCTTCTTCGTCTCCTTCTTTTGCCTCGGCTCCTCCTCCTTCAGACGGAGGTGTAATGAAGGAGAGAAATGGGATTTTTTTTTTCTTAGTGAGAATATTACGTCATCCAAAGTGGCTAATGGTGTCTTGATTATTCTATCATCCTCTTCAGCGAAGTGGCACGGAGGTGATACATGTAACGGTGATAGCTTTCTGTTTGTAATTCCAGAAGATGTCTCCAAATATTGTGGGAAAATTTTAACTGAATTTTGTTGAGTGATGGTGTGGAGTCCAGGGAGAGTCGATTAGGTCTGGAAATCATTCTTATTATTATTATTATTATTATTATTATTATTATTATTATTATTATTATTATTATTATTATTATTATTATTATTATTATTAATAATTGCTGCCTCAGCTGCATTAATTTTATATAGGTTCTTCTCTATTTTCCTAATTATAGTTTTTCTCATTGTTGCTCAAACTGATGAGAAAATCAT
>NC_087203.1:84094333-84101833 GCF_015104395.2 Macrobrachium nipponense | reverse complement strand
TGTCATTGTGGAGGTAAAGAAATTAGATATCCCTTATCAGTGGTCACCGTTCTATAAGAAACATAGATGGATAATTCTTTTAGAGTGATCGGCAGTGGGTCACATGAAGGCTCACAAGGCGTGGGAGTGGGTGAGGAAGCGGTTGCTACATCTGGCAACCAGGTCTTAACCCCCTGTCGTGCACAAATTTGACATTCAGTGTTTGTTTGGCTAACAGTAATCTGATATCTTTTGTCAGCTTTGGCGTAAAACTGGGGAGGATAATTCTTCTTTAATGGGAGCGTAAGAAATGTCAATAGCTGCAAGTTTGATAGGTGTTGCAATACTTACAGGTAGAGTAATTTTATACCTTATTGTATTTAACTTGATACTTTTTGTCTTTAAGGTTTATATATCAGTTACTAATTGGCTTTGTTAAGAAGTATAATAGATCATGTTGGATAATAATGAAGCATGGTTCTTTATTTTCTTGACAAGGAAGATTGTTTCATCCAGAAGAAAAAACTTGTTATGCGATATCAGATTGCTTGAGTTGTAAGGTTTAGGTTTGCTGATACTTGGAGATCATATAAATTTCATTGATTCTAATCCTGCTAAGTCATTCTCTCTCTCTCTCTCTCTCTCTCTCTCTCTCTCTCTCTCTCTCTCTCTCATTATTCATTATCCAGTGTTTTATGTTTCCTCGCTCAACCCAAATTTCAAATCTCTCTCTCTCTCTCTCTCTCTCTCTCTCTCTCCATTATTCATTATCCAGTCTTTTATGTTTTCTTGCTTAACCCAGCTTTGAAATTTATAGTCTCTCTCTCTCTCTCTCTCTCTCTCTCTCTCTCTCTCTCTCTCTCTCTCTCTCTCTCTTTGGTATTCAGTTAAAAAAAACAATTCTGTTTGCTTTTGACATTCAACCTTTTACTCATTCTCTCGTTCGTCACTTTTTAAATAGATGATTTATTTTTTATAATTTGCATCTATTTTGCGATTTTCGTTATTTTCCTTCTGAAATTCGCGTTAAACACATTAATCTTCGGATCCATAAAATCATGTGTGAACAACATTCTTGTGTTATTAATAGATATATTCTAGGTTTTTGCTTGTCAGTGTTTTAATCAAAATGAATCTTTCTACAAGCTAATGTATAATTTTAATTCCTGTCTTGTATTTCAGGCAGAGATTTATAAAAATGGAGATGCCATTATCCTGACTTTTGAACAGTGATCTGCTTTTAAAAGCCGAGCAAAATTTGAGCAAAGGGACACAGGGAATTTGAACTCTAGTTTGAAAAAGCGGTCTTTGGTTTTTCACAGTGCTGCATTTTGTAATGAAAAAGAGGCCATGATTTTTAGTACCTGCGCTAATGCACGTTGTTCTCTCATGCAACCAGCAAGCACCCCAGGTCAGCAGCAAGCAACTTGGTCGTCTGCTGACGCACGCGAAGACACCCTGTATGCTGAGTGCGTGGGCCAGGAGATAAAAAGCTCTCGATAGATTTCTAAAGCTAACTTCGATAATGTTATTTTTAGATGATGAGAGTGGGAGGGGCAAGGCTGTTCAAAAGAAGTCCTGTTCCGGAAAACGTGCGTGTTTCTCTCTGAAAAATAATTTGCTATAATGCTCTGTACCTGCCATTAACGATGTTATCCTTATGCTCTGTACGTTCAGGCTCGAAATAAAGGGGGGAAGGATAATGACCATGTCTTAACCCCAGATAAATGGTAGATCAGCCTCATGCAAGATGGAACGTTATAAGAATCAAGGAATATGAAAGTAGTAAGGGAATTCCAAAGTTTAGGAAGAGAAGAAACACCCACCGAAATGTGGGCAGAGAAAGCCTGCAACCATAGGCAAATAAGTGTGAAATAAAGTAAAAACCCCAGATAATCAAGACTATTTAACAGGTCTATAGCAATTGTAGAGAAAGAAGGGAAGATCCCCAAAGAGAGGAAGAAGGACTGAGAGATTCTAAGGGATCCCCTAGGACGCTCAGAAGGGCCTCTACCTCAATAGGACCTGATTGTAGGGAAATGAAGGAGAAGGGATTCCTACGGATGGCGTGAACTTGTGCATACATTTTCTGCCGTTAAAAAGTTTTTTTTTTTAATCTTTTTTTTTTCTTCAAATGAAGCAACGATTTTATTTTCTTCAGATACAAGGAGTTTTTCCTATAACCTGGGAGCGTCTACAAACTTTCTCTTATTTTCTGAATTATGATTACATGATGACAAAACGGTTGCTTCACTTTGAGATTAGGATAGGTAATTATTCCTCTTGATGCAAAAATATAGTTTGGTGGTATAGAACTAGATGGGAGAGATTTTGTAATAAACACGCAAGAAGTAGTGGGAAATAGCAGTTTAAGGATATTCACAAATAATGAAGTTTAATGCAGTAGTTATTAGATAGCGGCTATCGAATAATAGCCTTTCTTTTCACTTCTGTTTTGCATTTTTGCTGAATTGTCTTTTTTGCTATTCATGGTTACTGGGTCATATAATTCTTAGGCTGGTTCAGTCCTGTATTTCAGTTTCCGTGCTGAAGGGGACAGTCAAGCACGTTTTCCTCTGCATATTTTTGCAGACTGAACTCATCCGTCTTGTCTACTAAACATATTCAGTATTACTTTATTTTATTGATATTTTAACTTAATTTCTATACGTCCTTATTTATTTTTTTCAACTTTAGCACGTTATTCTCAGGGAAGTTAACGGCTTTTGATGTCTTTTCGCCATAATAGCCGTAATAAAAAGATCGCGATTTAAAATAAATTTCATTAACATTGTACAATAAAAATACACTTTCATTTGAAAATTTAAACCCGGTTGAACTTCGGGATATGATGGCTCGGAAAATCATGGCCCATGTGAAAGGGGCATTGAAATGACACCGGTGAAAATGTTTCCCTTGCATGCCCGTCAAGCAAACGCACTTGTGGCGAAAATACTGTTTCATCCATTGAGATATTTCTAAAAAACATTTTGTTTCGGACTGGAGTGTTTTTGTACATGTCGTTATACTATTTCGAATGCGGTCTTTTTTTGCAATGATATTTCCCCTTTCATGTTGGCATTAATGCCCCAACTTTAAAGTAATCTCCAGTGAAAGCTTTCTCTTTCTCTTTTTCTCTCTCTTCTTTTCTATTCTCTCTCTTCTCTTACTCGCTCTTTCTCTCTTTCTCTACTCTCTCTCTCTCTCTCTCTCTCTCTCTCTCTCTCTCTCTCTCTCTCTCTCTCTCTCTCTCTCTCTCTCTCTCTCTCTCTCTCATGACGGTGTACACCTGGAAAATTTGTGAGGAAGTTTTGTGCTATTTGAAGTTGTGCCACAAATGAAACTTGAAACGAATGGCTCTCTCTCTCTCTCTCTCTCTCTCTCTCTCTCTCTCTCTCTCTCTCTCTCTCTCTCTCTCATATCGAATACCTGAAAAGTCTACGAAGACGTCTTGTATCATTCAAAAAGTGGTGCACGTGAAACTTTAGACGGTTGACTTAAATCCCCTTAAGGTGCAAGCCACGTGACGAACCGTTAAGTACACATAATAACGATCGTACTTGAAATCACCTTTTGCATTATTTAGGATCAGCATTACAAAAGGCAAGTGTACCGCAATTGCTATCAGTTCACGCATATATTGTCAGTTATGGAAGAAGAACACCTGTTCACAATACAAGATTGGCGTTGCTGTGTAGGTACACTGTTGTGAAAGACAGGAGATGGCATTTCTATCACTGGCTCCAAAAGCGACTATGAATATATATATATATATATATATATATATATATATATATATATATATATATATATATATATATGTATGTATGTATATATATATTTATATATGTGTGTGTGTGTATAACTACACATATTATATTTATGTATACATATGCGTGTTTGAATTCACCCAAACGCGCGCACACTCGTGTGTATGTATGTATGTATGTATGTATAGTTTGTATTGCTTTTGGTTTCTTGTAGTTCATTGTTTTGGGTTACAGTTTGGTCGTGTTCTTTAGATCCTGTTAGGCCATCACTTTGGTTGCTGTTAGGCCATTAGTTTCGTAGCTCATAGGTCATTATTTGGGTTGCTATTAGGTCTTCGTTTTTTATTTTTATTTATTTTTTTTTTTTTTGGTAGCTTTCAGGTCACTGTGTTCTGTTGTTGTTCGTGACTGTTTTGGTTGCCGTCAGGTTAATGTTTTGCTTTCACAAACGTCATTATTTTGATTGCTCTTAGGCAATTGTTTTGGTAGTTCGAAGGCATGCTCGCACGTCATCGTCAAGTCATTGTTTTTTTTTATTGCTGCTGTATTATTGTTTTATTTGCTCTTATGTAATTATTGCAGTTTCTCTTAGGTCACCAATTTTGTTCCTTTTAGATCATTGCCTTGGGAACTCTGTCCCTGCACAAGAAATCACTTCAGGGGAAATTGTGATGCCTGTCAGGTACAAGGGACAACTTTTAAGTTTGTGTGTGATGGGGGCCCCTCCCTGCCCCCGCCTCACCTCCCCATCCTCCTTCACCTCACCCCCATCACCCGTCCCATCACCCTCCTGCCATCTCCCCAATCCCACCCGCTTAAAAGAGAGAGAGAGAGAGAGAGAGAGAGAGAGAGAGAGAGAGAAGGAAACACATGAATAAATAAAACGTGTGGCTTTAAGCTTCCCCCGGTGGAAAACAATAGAGATGGACGAAAAAAGTGACGGGGAAAAAAAAAAAAATATCCCTGAAGGAATACAAGTTCCGCCGGTGCCTTTATTGCGGGGAGGTTCGTGTGCTAGCTTATCGTCTCTTAAGTAATTTCTTATATTTTTATTGCTCATCTACAGAGTCCTCGTGTATTAGCTATATATATATATGTATATATATATATATATATATATATATATATATATATATATATATAATATATATATGTGTGTGTGTGTGTGTGTGTGTGTTCGTTTGTTTATACACACGCCCACGCACCCGCACGCACCCACCCACACACACACACGCGCACAACATATATATATATATATATATATATATATATATATATATATATATATATATATATATATATATATATATATATATATATATATATATACTATATACTATATATACATATAGTGTGTGTCTGTGTGTGAGGAAAAGACAGCAAGAGCATCGTTGTCTCATCATTGTTTCAAAACTGAAATAATTAGAATTTGTTTAATTGCGATAATTAATCCTTTGAAGGCGAGAATATTAATATGCATTTCATTCTGTATTTAATCATGTCTTAGACGTATATTAGAAATATGACTTTGGAGACATGCCAAGTAATTGACTATTCAGATATTATATCGTGACGTGTTCCGAGACTTTTCATTTTATGATGATTTTGACGATGGGTAATTTCCAGCCTTCCACTTATCTTAATGGTTAGGTATGACAAACATATATATTTTCATGTAATTGTTGTTTTAGGTTCCGAAGTGAGCTTATATATATACACATTATATATATATATATATATATATATTATATTAATATATAATATATATTATATATATATATATATATATATGTATGTATATATATAAGCTCACTTCGGAACCTAAAAACAACAATTACATGAAAATATATATGTTTGTCATACCTAACCATTAAGGTAAGTGAAAGGCTGGAAATTACCCATCGTCAAAATCATCATAAAATGAAAAGTCTTTAATATATAAAGTACCTTTGTCATCGAATATTTATTAATTTGCCTATATCTTCAAGAGTTCAAGAGAAACATCATTACTTATGCTTTTTTATATTGTGCATGATTGCCCAGTTCTTGATCGTATGTTTATGTTTGCAAGTAAATAACTACCTTTGGAACAACGTTGTAATCTTACGAAGTTTATTTACATGTCTGTGTCTGGTCAACCAATAATATTTAGTTTTCTGATTTATTTCAGACATTTGTTTCTTTCTTTTTTCTCTATTCGTAGACGTAATAGAATTTCTTCTACTATCTGTTATCGATTTACGTACTCCAAACAATTTTTAGTAGTATATTTAGACAGAAGAAAATGTACCGGTGTCCAGTGTGTGACCTGACATGCTCGAAATATTGACACTCAACACTAATGTAACTGGAGGAATCGAATAACACTTATTATTAGCGTTTTTCTTTCCTCCTCGTGAAAATTGATATTTTGGTTTTGTATAGTTTACAACTTAAATAATAGTTAATCTTGTCGCTTCGTTTAATCAGAAACTGTTGATTGCTTTTGAATAAGGCTTAAGTCAAGACTTAAGTCTCATTTCTGAATGTCTTAATTGTCATAGATTTAAAATTGTCAAATGGAGTTTGTGTGCCGAACTCCTGATCTTTCTCAAATTTTCTGTTGCCCTTCAGTCCTACAAATTGATCATAAAGGTGGAGCTGTAGTTTCCTCAAAGGTAAGGTCCTCTCTCTCTCTCTCTCTCTCTCTCTCTCTCTCTCTCTCTCCTCTCTCTGTGAGAAACTTTTGTTCGTTCAGATTTCAGTATCTAGGTCCTTTGGCAAACTAGTCTTAAGCCGAAATAATTATTAGTACCCTTTAGACATCTTATCTGACTCATGTGAGAACTTAAAGTCAATTTCTGTACGAATTCGACCTCGAAGATCTCCGGAATTATTAAGTTCTTTCCCACATGATTGTTTTGTCTAGAAAATGAGTAACGCATTTATCAACGCCTTTACTTACTTTCTATAAATTCCTTTGCATGCAGCATCTAATCTCAGCCTCGGAGCCACGGACGAAGCATGGCATGTTGACCGATCTTTGATGAGAAATGACTTTAACAGCAGTTGAAAGGTTAATACATTTATTATTATTATTATTATTATTATTATTATTATTATTATTATTATTATTATTAACTACAAGTATATATCACATTTCATCTTGTGATGTGTTTACTTTTCTGTAAAAAAAAAAAAACTTATGACATGGCTATTCGTCTGTCCGGCCGTACGTTTCTATCTTCTCTCAGATCTTAAAAACTACTGAGGCTAGAGGGCTGCAAATTGATATGTTCATTATCTATCCTCCAATCATCAAACATACCAAATTGCAGCCCTCTAGCTTCAGTAATTCTTATTTCATTTAAGTGTAAGTTAACCATAATCGTGCTTCTGGCACCACTATAAGGGCCAACAACACAGGCCACATCCGGGCTTTGGCTGTAAGTTTCATGAGCCGTGGCTGAGAGTTTCATACAGCATTATACTGTCCAGAAAACTCCACTGCCCCCCAAGACACTTCGGCACTTTTTTTCCTTGTTTATGTTATATATATATATATATATATATATATATATATATATATATATATATATATATATATGTACATATGTATATTATCTATATATATATATATATATATATATATATATATATATATATACATATATATATATATATTATATATAAATATATATATATATATATATATATCCATACATAACATACATATACTATATATATATATATATATATTATATATATTATA
>NC_087203.1:84066833-84086833 GCF_015104395.2 Macrobrachium nipponense | reverse complement strand
TGAGGAAATAGTTTCGAAGTCATTTCCCGATTGCAGTGTCCTTTTTGGATTTATGTATAATCAGTTAAACTTGAAGTGACGTAATTTTGTAGTTATCAATAACTGCCTTACTTGATCTCCTTGATAATGATTGCGGATAAACCTAAATAAATTACAAAATCAAAGATCTGATATAAGTGCTCATAATATGTGCGGTCTTTCGTTTAGGTTGTGTATTTTGTCCTGCTTCTAATAGGAAGTCAGAAATCACACAGAACTAATGCTTGATGTAATGTCACGAGCTGGCGTCAAAATAGACGTAGCCCTAACACCGAATTGGACGGGAAATGAGCATGTTTCTTTCCACCTCATTTCCCTCATCATTCGTCACGAACCTTCAAGACCAACTTTAACATCCCGCAGTAGATTGGAAAATATGTATTTAATTTCTTAATTAAAGCTGCTTCTACCGACGCATTCTTCATTAAGGCAATATTTCACCAGTTGCAAATGTAATTGCATAATGAACTTGGTTATAATTAGCTGGAAATAACCCTCATTTGTAAATTTGAATTCGTTTTCAGAATAAATTTTCTGGACGGAGAAATGGTTTCCTAGCGAGGAATTTTAATTTAGACGAACATATGATTAATTCATCAGTTTTCAACTGTTGGCTGGCCTGTTCTTATTGCCACCAATCGCTGTTCACGCCTGACTCCTAGCTTCATAAAATGGTCACCCATCCTGGTATTGACCAGACCCAAAATTGGGTAGCTTCATTGATCGAGATATCACTAATGCAATGATCATTGTATTGTTTGGCATTCGCTGATTGTCGCCTCTTCCAGTGTTGATTAGACTGGAAGTCGTTTAAGTTTACTGGTTTTGAGACGAATTATACAGGGGAAGGTATTGCAAAGGACCATGTGTTATTTTGATGCATGATATCTTTTTTCAATAGCGCCCCTTTTCCTAGATGTTCAGTGCTCTATCGCTGTTGTAGCATGTCTCAAGGTAATTTTTACTAGAAACGGAAGACCATCACCTTCTGCTCATTGAGAGCTGCTAATCAGCTCAGTGGTCTGGTTAAACTATGATAATATACTTACTCAGTCCCAAACAAGAGCAACATGTTTCTTCAGGGTTCCTTCTGTGATTTAGCCTGCCCTCTAGATTATTTCAGGATGGGGCATGTATAGGGTAGTCACGCCCTTATTGCTCTCACATCGTAAATATGTATTTCTCAAGCTTGCTTTAAATTTTTTTTTATTATTATTTTTTTCTGAATTCTTCCATATTTTATCGTGTGTTTTATGCCGAAAAGTACATATTGCCAACCACCCATTTACTTACCCACCCATGGCGTTGAAAAAAAAAAAAATACGATGAAAGCTAGAAAGACCTAATAAATATGACCGTTAACGGCATTGGATAAAAACAAAAACCGAAGAGTCAGTAAAGCTTGTGATTAAAGTACTCTATTACGTAAATGATTCTTTTTTTACCGTTGCTTAGGTTTCCATTATTTCAACAAGAATTGTTTAAATTTTTCAAAAAAATAAATGTTTATTTTTGTTTCATGAATGTTTCGACTTTGGTTTTTAGCTCATAGAGATTTAAAACTTTTGTTATTGATATTTTCATTTGGGTGATTATGTGATATATATATATATATATATATATATATATATATATATATATATATATATATATATATATATATATTTATATTTCAATGCTATTTGGTGTTTTATAAAGATTTATATATATATATATATATATATATATATATATATATATATATATATATATATATATATATATATATATATATATATATGATTTCAACATATTTCAATGCTATTCGGTGTTTTATAAAGATTTTAATTAAGTTTCCGCAAGTGCTCTCTCTCTCTCTCTCTCTCTCTCTCTCTCTCTCTCTCTCTCTCTCTCAAGAATTTTTTTCGTCATCTTACTTTTAAGATTTATCAATAATAGCTTGAAAGTTAAGTGTATCTTAGTTTTACCAGACCACTGGGCTGATTAACAGCTCTCCTAGGGCTGGCCCGAAGGATTAGATATTCCTACGTGGCTAGGAACCAATTGGTTACCTAGCAACGGGATCTACAGCTTATTATGGGATCCGAACCACATTATATCGAGAATGAATTTCTATCACCAGAAATAAATTCCTCTGGTTCCGCGTTGGCCAAGACGAGAATCGAACTTTGGACCACCGGATTGGTAGCCGAGCGCGAAATCCACTCGTCCAACGAGGAACTTATATATGAATAATATCAACACTTCGTTGCATCAGATGAAATCTACATTGGTGATATCGTTTACATGTTGATGGCATTTCGTAACTACTAGCTTCGACTTATTCTGGTCACTGTTGTGATGGAGGTTGCGTTGAGTGTATATAATATCAATCTTGGCGATCGTCCCGTCCTTTTGTAACTTTGAGTGTAGCTATGCTTGTTTATGCTTGTTTATGTTATGTGTTAAACGTATTACAGTTTGTGCGTATTTCCGCTATATTGATCAATATCCATATTACTGACATATTGGAATTTGCTTTACTTTGTTCTTCACATATTGTTATAATGTTATAGGAGAACAGTTCTTTATCTATCACATTTTCCTAAGTTATAGGAAAAGGTAATAGATAAAATTACCTATTCCCTCATATTTATGTATTTCATCACAATTCCCCATAACTTTCTCTTTGCAGGCTGATTTCCCTTTGGAGACCTCTTGGGTTTGTAGTCTGTTGAATCCATCAGTAAGGGTTCTCAGCTGAAGATTTAAAGAAATAAAGAAAGAATGATGATATATGAAGCCTGGATCGAAATTTAGAGAGATATAAGACACGAGTGGTCGACCCCTTGGGGAGATGGGACGGAGGTCATGAATAATAGTAGTATATAAATATAAGATTTTATATCCAGAAATGTTCTAATATATCATTTTTTCTCCTATCTTTTCTTGTCCACGTGTTTCCAGCTGGGAACTCCTTACACGTGCCTGGTGCTTTTTATTTTTATTTTTATTTTTTTTTTATTACGGTATCCTGTTAAGTATGAAAACCGCACCATCATTTACTGTGATTAGATTCTCTATCATTACCCCAAGGCATATATTTCGTCGCGCTTTGGAAATATAAACTGGTCTATATGATTATCTGTAATAGATATATATATATATATATATATATATATATATAATATATATATATATATATAATATATATATATAATATATATATATATTATATATATATATATATATATATATTATATTATATATATTATATATGTATATATATATACATATATATATGTGTGTGTGTTTGTAAGTGTATATGTATGTGTCTGTGTTTGTGGAAAATGATGCCAATGTATTGCAAATGCACTTGTTTTCTTGAGTAGTGTTGACAAAAACGTTAAGCAGAAGTTGAAAACTATTTTTATGTCGTTATTATGCATCATCTGGAACAGAAAATGTTTTCATAAATTGTTTTATTTGACTGGAAAAACATTAGAATTCATACCAGACTCGACATAATTCAAGTATTACATTAAAAGTGAGGAAATATCACAGGGTTAATTTAAAGAAACATATTTCTGTAAGAATAAAATCCCAAATTTTTGTGATTTAGTTGACAGCATCTGAAATATGACGAAAGATAAATATCCTGATTAACAACAAGTACAGAATAGTTCGTTGTAAAACGTTGTCAATTCCCTTCGATATACTGGAGTTAGAATGGTCGTTTCAAGGTTAATGTAAGACAACCACATTGTTTGTTTTTAATTTTCTCGATAAAATAAAATCAAAACTTGTGAATGCAGAAAATTTTTAAAGATAATTTTCATATAAAATATTCTTTTTCTCTTGAATATTTTCCATTTTACCTGTTAGTAATTTTACACAAAGTCAAACGTTCACATCTCAGGGGATTTACTTACTGCATATAATGTGAAAATGAGGTTTCGCGTAGTTCATAAAATTTGAAAATAGGAATAACATAACAGGCCGTATTTGGTTATAGTATTGTAGATGTGAACTGTGAAGTTGTTTTCTCTGCAACATGACGAGTAATTAGTGTTTTTATACTTATATTAATTCTTTTCTCAACATCTGATTAGTCGTCACCAGTTTGACAAGCTGAATGACAGACAGTCGTCAAGTAAAAAAAAATTGAATAGTTACTCTTAGGTGAATGAAGCAGCAGAAAATGGAGATCAAGAGATGAAAATGATTACTATGAAACAGACGAGAGACAAAGAAGTTGCTATAAAGAAAAAAAAAAATTTATTGACCTACTGAGCTATACTACTTTCAGAATGACAAAGAGACAGACAGTGAGTGAATGAAATGCAACTGCCTTCTGCTAACTTGGCTGTCCCTCGTCATTAAGTAATTCGCGTAGTTACGGATAACATGACGTATGTCGCTGCTGTCAGACCGAACGATAACCTCTGAGAATGACGGCGTCAATAGATTTGGAATCGCGGGCAGCTAATGGCTGCAAGGTGTCTGGTGATTAATTTGATGGCGTGTATTGGATGGACGCTTTGAAATCACTCCCATACTTTGATTGTGTGTGTATGTACGTGTGTGTATATATATATATGTATACTATGTACATATATATATACAATAATATTATATTATTATAATATAAATATATATAATAATTAATATATATATATATATGTATGATATATAATATATATATATATATATATAATATTATAACATACTATATATATATATCATATATTATATATAACCCATTTAAATTTTTTTGACATATGTATATTATTTAATATATAAGTATTGATATATACTATAATATATATTATATACACATACATACATACATTATATCTATATATATATATATTTATATATATATATATATATATATATATACATACATACATACATCAACATACATATATATATATTTCTATATATATATATTATATAATATATAATTTACCTACATACATTATCCTAGTATATATATATATAGGCTATATTTAATCTATATACATATTATACATTATCTACATACAATCCATACCATCATACATACATATATATATATAATAATATATTAATATATATACTAATATATATACATACATACATACATGACATAAAATATATTTATATATACGATATATTATATTATATATATAATATTAATACATTACATACATATATATATAAATATATATCTATATATATATACTATATATACATATATATATATGTATATGTATATATATATATATATATATATATATATATACATAGATATACACATACATACATACTTAAAACAAAAACAGGTCAATGTAATTCACTGGTAGTAATTAACCGTCCTGACAAACCCAGTATTTTTTTCTCTCCACTGTTTTATGTTTGCACCTTCCTTCTTTGTCCTCAAGACCTAGCCCCATTTAAAAATCCAGGTTCCTCGTTCTGATTATCCGTATTAGCGTAAGTAAGGACTTTCAAGTTTCCCATTATCTGCTCGTTCATGGTGAAACTAATTTCATTGGGTTGGGGGGATAGGAATGGAGTGCAATCTATTATGACCATCAGTTGTTACAGCTGGTCCTAATAACGGAAATCCTACTATATAACAGTCAAAGTGTTTCCAAATTTTAATTTTGTTCTGAACGTAACAGCTCAGAACAATACACTCCATGATTAACTATAAAAGATCTTAAACAAGAAAATGCAAAGTAACAGAATTAACTAATAAAGTCTAGAACAAGCGAATGTAGAGCGACATATTTGTGCGTAATAGGAACAGGGTGCGATCGCAAAATATTTAAATATTGTATTCAGTTTAAAATGAAATGTTACTACGATCGAACACTTATATGGAACGTCGACTAAAACACTTTTGATTGCCTGAGTGGCATGTGCAACTATTTTGTTTCTTTAATATTATGGCCATTAGCTTATTGTTGTGAGGCATTTTATGTTTTTTTTCTTTCTAGATGAAAAGAAAAAAATAAAGATTCAGAGATTATTTTCGGAATGGCCACTTCAGTATACATTCAGGGTATTATTTTTTTTTTCGGGAAAACAAACGAAGAACACGACAAAGCTATGTATAAAATTTACGATTGCATTTAAGGTCTTTACTTTCATAGAAAAATAGGGGCATGATTTTTATTTTATTATTGAATATTGTTTGTAATCTTGAGTGGGGTTTTCTTATGGATGCGGATATAACCAAAAACAAGTTTTGCATTGATGCGCTTACAAACGACGAGCACATTAATTTTGTAAGTTGATTTCTTTTCATAAGTCAGGATTTGTACTTCGTTATTGAATGACTTCCTGGGATTTATCAACTTTTGGTCGGACGCCTCGCAGTATTGACTACATATATTTATTTGTTTAGCATTTTCTGATTTTTTTTCTGTTGGGTGAGGTAAATTTCATCCCCATTAAAGTTAACTGTTTAGTTTAGAAGGGGGGCGACAGATATTTTTTAGGAAGCTTACCCACGTCGTCTCTACCCAGTGAATTGAACTCGGGCATTTGATGGCGACACGAAGTTATAGTCTCTTATTCAATTCGTTTATTAATAGACAGGCCAAGCATTCTCGTGCTTAAGTGACATCATCTTATTGACCCGACATGCCATCGAAGTTTTTTAGATGTATGAAAAAATAAAGGCCATTTTGTGCTATGGTCAGAGTGAAGATGATGAATATGCTCGCGTAATGTTTTTATGTGGTGCCGGATAGCGCCCTTGTGAGACGCTGTCGTCGAAGAGATGCTAGTTAACTTTCTTGTGTGACACTGCCCTTCAAGAGGTGACAAATACCGCTCTCGTGTGACACCTTGAAAAGATGCGTCCTGCTTCTGTTTTTCCTGACTTGTGAGTCAGCCTTTAAAAACAGTGGTTCTTAACCATTTTATTACCACTCCCCTTCTAAGAGTTGGTCCTTCCTCCACGCCCCCCTTGCATTTATAAATATAATTCCTTCCCAGATTTAAAGGAAAATGAATGGGGAGGAAGGTAAATAATTATAAGTCCATACTTTTATATTTTTTTATAAATTTCTGAATATTAGTACAGCGTTCTTGTTAAGGCCAAAATGAATATAATTAGACAATTTCAGATTTTTCCCTATAGCTCGCACCTCCCGTGTGCTTCTGAGACAGCCTTTATAAGGTGCCAGAAAATGTGTTGGTGAGACAGCCTTTAAAAGGTGCCAGAAATAGTACTTGTGAGACAGCCTTTTAAAAGGTTGTTCCCCCCCCCCCAGGGCAAAAGTGTTGGTGAGACAGCCTTTAAAAGGTGCCAGAAATAGTACTTGTGAGACAGCCTTTAAAAGGTGCCAGAAATAATACTTGTGAGACAGCCTTTAAAAGGTGCCAGAAAAAGTGTTGGTGAGACAGCCTTTAAAAGGTGCCAGAAAAAGTGTTGGTGAGACAGCCTTTAAAAGGTGCCAGAAATAGTACTTGTGAGACAGCCTTTAAAAGGTGCCAGAAATAATACTTGTGAGACAGCCTTTAAAAGGTGCCAGAAAAAGTGTTGGTGAGACAGCCTTTAAAATGTGCCAGAAATAGTACTTGTGAGACAGCCTTTAAAAAGGTGCAGAAATAATACTGTGAGACAGCCTTTAAAATGTGCAAGAAAAGTGTGGTGAGACAGCCTTAATTAAAAGGTGCAGAATAGTACTTGTGAGACAGCCTTTTTAAAAGGTGCCAGATAAAAATACTTGTGAGACAGCCTTTAAAAAGGTGCCAGAAAAAAGTGTTGTGAGACAGACCTTTAAAAAGGTGCCAGAAAAAGGTTGGTGAGACAGCCTTTAAAATGTGTCAGAAAAAGTGTTGGTGAAAACAGCCTTTAAAATGTGCCAGAAATAGTACTGAGACAGCCTTTAAAAGGTGCCAAAAATATCTCGTGAAACAGCCTTTAAAAGTTTGCAAGAAAAAGTGTGGTGAGACAGCCTTTAAAAGTGCCAGAAATAGTACTTGTGAGACAGCCTTTAAAATGTGCCAGAAATATACTTGTGAATCCTTTCAAAAGGTGCCAGAAAAAGTTGGTGAGACAGCCTAAAGGGTGCCAGAAATATACGTGAGACAGCCTTTCAAAATGTGCCAAGAAAAAGTGTTGTGAGACAGCCTTTAGGTGCCAGAAATAGTTTATTGTGAGCCAGCCTTTCAAATGTGACAGGTGTGAGACAGCCTTTAAAAGGTGCCAGAAATAGTACTTTGTGAGCGAGCCTTTAAAATGTGCCGAAATAGTAAACTTTAGACAGCCTTTGTACCAGAAATAGTACTTGTGAGACATCCTTTCAAAATGTGCCAGAAAAAGTGTTGGTGAGACAGCCTTTAAAAGGTGCCAGAAATAGTACTTGTGAGACAGCCTTTCAAATGGGCCAGAAAAAGTGTTGGTTGGGGACAGCCTTTAAAAGGTGCCAGAAATAGTAACTTGTGAGACAGCCTTAAAGTGACGAAATTGTGGGTGAGACAGCCTTTAGGTTGCCAGAAATAGTACTTGTGAGACAGCCTTTATGTGCGAAATAGTATTGTTTGAGCAGCCTTTAAAAGGTGCCAGAAATAGTAAACTTGTGGGAGACCCTTTCAAATTGTGCAGAAAAAGTGGTTGTTGAGACGAGCCTTTAAAGGGTGGCCAGAAATAGGTACCTTGTTGAGACAGCCTTTCAAATGTGCCAGAAAAAGTGTTGGTGAGATAGCATTTATAAGGTGCAGAAAAAGTGTTGGTGAGACAGCCTTTAAAAGATGCCAGAAAAAATGTTGGTGATACAGCCTTTAAAATTTGCCAGAATAAGTCCTAGTGAGACAGCCTTAAGAGGTGCCAGAAATTGTGCTGGTGAGACAGCCTTGAAAGATGCCAGAAAAAGTGCTGGTGAGACAGGCTTTAAAAGGTGCCAGAAAAAGTGTTGGTGATACAGCCCATTTGCCAGAGAAAGTGCTGGTGAGACAGCCTTTAAGAGGTGCCAGAATAAGTACAGCCCTTTAAGAGTATCGTAAGATGTATTCGTGAGAAACAACCTTTGACACTACCATAAAATGTGCCCGTGATAATAACGTTGAAGAGATGCCAAAAATCATTTTATATTTCCCCTACTTTAAGAGTTGCCAGAAAGAATGTTTTGGGGACGGCACCTTTAAGCAATCAGCTGACGTATATCCAGGCCAGTCTCAATTGTATAAATAAGATTTTAAAATACCTCTGGTTTTATTTCATCGAACACGAGAGTGGTTATCAACAATAACATAATGTCTTTTAAAGCGTAGGCATTGTTTACCTCTTCATGTCGAACGAATTATTCATTTGGAAGACCTTGCAATAAAAAGAGTTGCTTGAAATCCAGTCTGGCAAGAGAACTTCTGAACAGTAAATGGAGATGTTTATTTGCTTGTTGACCTCGCATGATTTGCTTTTCCCAGATGCTCGAGATTCTTCTAAGTTTCTCTTTTCGATAAGAAAATTTGTAATTACTTTTGAGTTTGTCTTGATAGGGAATATTCGATACAAACGATAGCAAACAATTGTTTGTTGATTCTGCAATAATGTCTTTATACGAATTTGTCTGTCAGTAAATTTACACACCGTGAATACACGTAAAGCACTGCCTAATATAAGGTTATTGGGTCGTATTGTAATTAAATTATTTTATATTTTCCTTTGAAATTAATAGTTTTTGTTTTATTGTTTTCCAGGAGGAAACATTCTCAGTTTAGTGAAATTAACAGCACGGAAATCTATGCTGAAGGCAACTTCTTTGGAAAATATTTTAATTCTCATTCTTTAATTGAACTTGATAATTTTCATTTCCTAAATCTGTTTATTGTTTTCCATTTCTTGACTCATTTTATGTTTGTGTTTCCTGAGGCAGATGGGAAGCGAACGCCATATTTCAAAATCATTTGAAGTATTCTTTTGGTTAAAAAAAAAGAAAAAAAAAACACGAGATATTTTTACAGATGTTGCCTGTGAAACTAAATTATAGTTTTTTTCTGGAAACATATTACCAGTTTGAATATTTTTCTTTTATCAAATACCCTATCAGAGATGCTACATTTATTTTTCCAGCAGCTGAAGTCTTTCTGCAGCGTACAAATTTTTTTTTTCCATTTTGACTTGGAGGTAAAACTAAAATAGAAGATTCTGAACCTGAATCCATGGTAAAGTAAATCATCAGAAGTCATGAAGGCGAAACGAAACATTGGAAATTCTTATTGTAGTATTATGATAAAACAGTATAGTGTGCGTTTCCCTGATAATATTTTTGCGTCATTAGGATAAAGTTTTATAAAAAGCAAAATCTAAAAAATAATTTGTTAGTCTATGGTTAAAAACATTAAAAAAAATCTTTTAAAAATTCTTATGGTAGTCCGAGGAGAGCTCCAGCTAAGAACCCGAAATCTAGCAAATGCAACTTATAGTCTTGGTATAGATCCAAATACTGATTTCCGTGTTTCATAATACTTCGTCTAATTATGGCATCATTTAAATTGGATTCGTTCATACCAATAATAGAAAAGATTCCTTCTTTTTTTGTGATACCTCGACCTAAAATGATTGAAATTCGTAATGACAATGTCTTGCCGGGATTCTACAATCCTTCTCTCTCTCTCTCTCTCTCTCTCTCTCTCTCTCTCTCTCTCTCTCTCTCTCTCTCTCTCTTATTATCAAATGTCATGCACGTTTGGTAGCCTCGAAATGAAAATTAGGGATAGATCGTAAAATATACATAAAATACGAATAAAAGCTTGTGACAATATGGAGCTAATTATCTGGAGCTCGAGAAAAGTAATCTTAATTTTTCATAAAATTATGGATAGTGATGAGTTTTGAGAACGCATTTTTTTTTCAAAGATATTAATGGCTCTTATTGTCATGCTATTCTAATAGCTAAAGATTGTTTTAAAGAATTATGTTGTAGGTGGATGTTGTTCTGGTATACAATGAACACAGTGACTGTAGAATTTATTATAATGGTTTATCTCATTGTGTCCTTGAGAGAGAGAGAGAGAGAGAGAGAGAGAGAGAGAGAGAGAGAGAGAGAGAGAGATTGTCAGGCATCCATTATATATCGGTCTCTAAAAAAAAAAGAAAAAATATATATATTAAAAGGGGAAAAGAATGAAACCCATTAAACTTCGGTGACACGCAAGGGTCACTCTCTTAATGGACATTGCCCCCTAAATTTAGTCTTCGAGCGTCTCCCGTAGGACGAAGCGTTGCGAGACGCGGACGATGGACAGCGGGAAAAGAGCGAAACGCAACGAAGAGTGACAATAATCATTCCAGACGTCTCCGTGACGCAACTGTCTCTTGGTGGGTTCAATTATTAGCTTTCCAGCGTGGAGCGTGTTTATTCGGATTACCTGCTACCATAATTTATTATTTTCCTTCCTTTTAACGCCCTTCCCCATTAACCTGAGGATCATCAAACTGCAATATGACAGTTTGATAGTTAGTTTTTATGGGGGTACATTCTGCTAATACAAAAGAATTCTTATATAAGAAAACGGGGAAACAGATTTATGTAACTTTTGTCGTGATCTAATTTTAATGGTATTCGATTAGTATAATTGTGGAAATTTTGGAATATTAAGCAATGCGGGTTTTAACTTAGACCCACATCAAATAATATATATATATATAGATATATTTGATATATATATCTATATATCTATTATATATCTTATATATACTAGATAATAGATAGATAGATAGATAGATAATAGGAATGCGATGTTATATACATATATGTATAAAATTTGCGCGTGCTAACCTCGAATTTCATAAGTATTTAGAAAATTCCGCAGTTAACGTAACCCATTGTCATTAAAATTGATATCATGACAAAATTTGTATGCATTTTCTTCTAATAAACTTTTAAAGAGGCATATATATTTGATTTAGCAAACATCTACCATAAGTAAAATAAAAAAAAACTGCGAATACATAACACCCACACAAATGCATGTATACATGATACACAACATTATATATATGTACATGTATATTTACATATAATGCGTATACATATTTGTATGTTATAATACGATACATAATATAATATAATATATTTTATATATATAATATATTAATATATATGTTGTTGTGTATTGGTATATCGATAAAATATATACCACAAATTAAACATATAGTATGATGTGTGTTTTTATATATAAATATATAATAATGATATATATCTATAATAAACTTATAATATATACCTAACATATATACATATATAATATAATTATATAAATATATTATTATATAAATATATATATTATTAATATTATGTATAAAAACACGCATCCACATTGTAATTTGGTATTAGTATATATGCATATTATACACAATATAATATATATATAATAAATATAAAAATATAAATAATTAATATATATATATAAATATATATACTAAATATAATTCATATACAAAGTAATGTAAATGCATTATTATTAATCATAATAATACATGCACATTATATAATAATGTTGGTGTAATCAATGGTATACATGCATTTGTGTGGGTGTTATGCATAAGCAGTTTTTTTTATTTTACTTATGGATGATGTTTGCATAAACATATCTATATCCTCTATATATCCTCTTTAAAAGTTTATTAGAAAATTCATACAAATTTTGTCATGATATAATTTTAATGACAATGGGTTATGTTAACTGCGGAATTTTCTAAACATTTATGAAATTCGAGGTTGGCACGCACAAATTTATACATAAATGGTATATAACATCTATCTATCTATCTATCTATCTATCTATCTATCTATCTATCTATCTATCTATATATATATATATATATATATATATATATATATATATATATGTATATATATATATATATATATATATATATATATATATATATACATATATACATATATATATATATATATATATATATATATATATATATATATATATATATATATATATAGTATATGATGTGTGGTCTAGTGTCTTAAGTTAACCAGGTATTGCTTATCATTCCAGAAATTCCACAATTATACTAATCGAATACCATTAAAATTAGATCACGAAAAAAGTTACATAAATCTGTTTCCCCGTTTACTTATATAAGAATTTCTTTGTATTACCAGAATGTACCCCAGGTTCTAGATCTGGCTCAAGGTTCTCTATGCTGCGCATCGTTTGCTTTTCCAGGAGAGAGAGAGAGAGAGAGAGAGAGAGAGAGAGAGAGAGAGAGAGAGTACTTTCTAGTTTTATCAATCTAGTTCTTCTCACATCATGCATAGTATACTATATATATATAATATATATATATATATATATATATATATATATATATATATATGTATATATATATAAGATAAGCAAAAGTAAATATATACTATATATATGTATGTATACGTGTATATATATATATATATATATTATATATATATATATATATATATATATATATATATATATATATATCTATAATATATACACATACATATATGGACGTGTGTTTTATATATATATATATATATATATATATATATATATATATATATATACACCTACATATATGGATGTGTGTTTTTGTATCATATATATATATATATATATATATATATATATGTATATATATATATAAGATAAGCAAAAGTAATATATACTATATATATGTTATGTATACCGTGTATATATGTATATATATATATAATATAGATATATATATATATTTTATATATCTATAATATATACACATACATATATGGACGTGTGTTTTATATATATATATATATATATATATATATATATATATATATAGAATATACACATACATATATGGATGTGTTTTTGTATATAATATATATATATATATATATATATATATATATATATATATATATATATATATATGCAAGTCTTTTTGTGTGTGCCATGCACCGCACAGTTTTTTATTTATTTACAAATGGATACTATTTGTGTTTACAAATATATTTAGTTAAACCCTTTCGTATGACCAACGAAGCATCCGTAGAGTATTAATACACAAACCAATGAAATTCTGTTGTTATTATTATAATTTTATATTCCCTTTATGTCGGCATTTTTAATGTATTTGTTATAATGCCTCTCCAGTTTTTTAAGTATAATGCATATAAGATCAATATACATATGCATAAGTGCTCGGAAAAGATGTGGAAATTGATAATATATATATATATATATATATATATATATATATATATATATATATATATATATATACATATATATATGATAATGTATATGAATGTGTATGAGTATGTATATGTATACATATGTATAGATATCGATATATGTAGATGTAGATCCAGGTACACACACACGCAGAGAGAGAGAGAGAGAGAGGAGAGAGAGAGAGATTTATGATTATTTATTTTAAATTTGGTATACGGTTTTGTTCTCCAAACCTACGACTATTTATGCTGGTCCCATACGAATATTGCTTGATTTTCAGTGATAATGATAATAGCTTGACTCACGCTAAATATGAATGCAAAAACAAAATTTGGAATTCCCATCATCTCGGCACTTGATGCTTTGTCAACAGGATTCCTAAAACTTCTATTCATGTTTGGTTCTATTTTATTTACGTCGTAGAAGATATTGGATGAACGGAGCTTTGATTATTCCTTCAGTTACTCAAAGTGTTTAATGTAAATTGAGGTTCTTGAAGAGATTTAATTAGAAATTAAAGACACAGTTAGTTCTAAAAAGATGACCAGCTTTATAGGAACTTCAACTATTAACACTAAATGTAGGTTATAATGATGTGATAAAGAAATTAAGTAAAAAAAAATCTAAAGTTTGGCGAAATATAAAGTTGAATAACTCAAAGCCGAAGACATATTAGGATATGCCATGATTGTCACGGCTAATTAGTTAACTTTGCGTCATGTAAACGAGGCCGTCATTGAATATTGACTTGAAAAGAACAGAAATTGGCGTTCGGGAGTTGGAGGTTAGAGCAAAGTGAAAGACTCCATTTCACATGAAGTTATGACAGCCGAAGTTGGAAGTTATGTTTCAACGTTTCCTGTGTGAAGTTTTCTCATCACAGATTGACTGACTTTCTCAGTTATGTTATGATAAACGAACGGCAGAATAAATTATCGGTGATATAAGTTTTTTTTCTTTCATGGCATTTCACAAAATAAGGGTTTGAGTGTAGAGAACACACGAAAAGCATTTCTGCTGTCATCTGTTAGTGCTGATTAAGTTGGACATATTTGTTTCTGAATTTATAATAGGTGAAGTTGCTTAGACATTTCTTTTTCTGTTTATTTATTTCATTTCATGTCTTTTTTTTTTCACATCGTTCCTCAGTAATAGGGTTATATCCTGTCATTGTTTGATTTCCTTTTTCATTTCATTTGTATTTTGTTTTATATTCATGATTTCCTTCCAGTAACTGGTAACAGGTAAAATTTCTCTCGATGCTTTAGATTTACCTTATTTTTATCTATTTCAAAAGTAACCTATTTTTTGCCTTTATTGATTTTCTCTAATTCTTAATTTCGTTTCGATAGACAATGATAGATTTATCCTCTCTTGTCATTAAGTAATTCCTCAGCCTGAGTCCTCCTGCTCCTCTCCCGTAAGTCATTCCTCGTGTATCTTGTCACTCAAGCGGAGATTTTGCAACGCATTTCCCCTGAATCGGGAACGAACAATGAGAGAGAGAGAGAGAGAGAGAGAGAGAGAGAGAGAGAGAGAGAGAGAGAGAGAGAGAGCGTGGAGCACCCGAACATTATTCGTGCAGTTCCCACTGAATATGATAATGAACTAACTTTCTATCTTTTGTCTCCTCTTCTTTTTATCATCGATTGGAGTCAGTGCTTCCATTCTTCCATTTGGAAGTTCTCGTGCGTATATTCATGAATCTCTCTGTGCGAAGAGACATTCAGCATGGTGGCGTTTTAATATTAATTAGAAGTGTTTATTCCAGTTCTCTAAGCTAAAGTCTTTGTTTAAATATTATTTTTTCAGAAGGACAAAATGAAAATCCGAACTAATATATTTTTAATTAATATCGATTGGCGGCGGTGTTCCTTATCTACCATACGGAAGTCTTCGCTTGTAAATGATTGTCTTGGAAGGATGGGAGGAAATTCAATTTTTTTTTTTTTAATATTCATTGGAGGAAACATTTCTCCTAATTCTTTTCCAGCTTGAAATCTTCAAGGTGGCTTTGCGCATGCGTGGGATCCTGCTACGGTGAGCAGCTCGTGAGGGTTTCGGAGCTTGATTATTATGATTGGAAATTTGTCATCAAAATAGTTGTTTTTCAAGTCGAAGAAAACCAGTACTGCCTTTGTTACGAAAGGAATTCTTCTTTTGAAAATTCCTGTCACGTGATTGTAACATACTCGTAAATAGTGTCGTGGTTTGAAGCTTAGATAAAAAATATGATTTCCTTTTCTTAATATATTAAGGCGATGTCTCCTATCTCCCGGTCGAAACTCTTCGTTCATAGATTATTGTCATGGGAGAACAAGACCAAGCTCCCAATTGAATCAGCTTCTGGATTTTATAGCGTTTCTGTGATATCAAAAAGGAGTTCCCTGGTTTTTACGATGTAATTGTTGATTCTTCTCCAAGTCACAAGTTCGGTTTATTACTACCGAAATTCTTTTATATTTCTCGGCTTCGTCCGACGAACGTTTATTAAGATTTAATGTGTTACTGTTATTAGACGATTCGTGAATGCCGATTGTCTTTAATATTCCGGGAAGTTTTGAAATACATTAAAGAGCTTGGTAAAATTCTAAAATTGATAACGGAGGAGAGAATAGCGCCGAAATTTTACTTTCATTGAGAGAAGAGAGAACAAAATCAAATCTGCCGATAAGAGATGGGGATGGAATGTTGTTGTTGGAAAAATAAATAAAGAAAGATTAGAAATAAATAAAAAAAGATTAGAAATAAATAAAAATAGATAAAGAATAATTAAAATCCAGATAAAAAAATCTGAAAAAAAGTGAAATCACACACACTCAACGCACGCACGCGCGCACACACACACACACACACACACACACACACACACACATATATATATATATATGTATATATATATATATATATAAATATATATATATAATATATATATATATACATATATAGATATTCTATATTTATATTTTTTATATAAACGTAAATATATGAATGTAAATGCTTATAGTAGAAAAAATGGCAATCACCGGGAAAATCAATCGGGAAGCTGATGATGTATAATAATACTTTGAATTTCCATAACGGTAATGGTAATGAAAGGAACAGCAATTGAATGGAAACAATCTTGATAATAATGTTTTGCTACCTTAGACCAAACTCCTCTCAATCAAAATAAAACAAAGACCAAAACGAGCATCCATTCATCCTTTTGTTTATATTCCTTTCATATTGGTGAATGGAAATAAGGACAGGCTTTACGCAAGTATTTGCAGACATCTGGAAGATAGGAATCATTTATGCTTTGGATCGCCAAGTTCTAGATCTGGCTCAAGGTTCTCTATGCTGCGCATCGTTTGCTTTTCCAGGAGAGAGAGAGAGAGAGAGAGAGAGAGAGAGAGAGAGAGAGAGGAGTAGTTTCTAATTTTACCCATCTAGTTATTCTCACAATAAACATAGATTACTGGATATATATAAGATAAGTAAAAGTAATATATACTATATACTATATATATATATATATATATATATATATATATATATATATATATATATGTATGTATGTATGCATGTATGCATGTATATATATATATATATATATATATATATATATATATATATATATATATATATATATATATATATTTATGTATATATATATATGTATATATATATATATATATATATATATAGTATATATATATATATATATATATATATATATATATATATATATATATATATATATATATAACATACATATATATATATATATATAGATAGATAGATAGATAATCCTTGACAATGAAGCAAACCGACCCAGGTTCGAATCCTGGTGGAAGGTTGACGAATGGGTACCTCCCATTGAAATCCCCCATTTTTCTTCACCTGATTGTTAGGATTACAGCGGCCGAAAAAATAGATAATTATAAAAAGGACATGGGGGCTAGCAACCTCATCCATAATAAGATTTGCTGAATACTGGAGGCTAGCATAATGAAAAACAAATTAAAACATATATATATATATATATATATATATATATATATATATATATATTATATATATATATATATTATATAGATATGAGAGAGAGAGAGAGAGAGAGAGAGAGAGAGAGAGAGAGAGAGAGAGAGAATTATGATTGGGTTATTTTTTTCTTCAAGGAGAGAGACACATGGAGAGTTAGTTGGTTAGTTACGTGATTAGTACTGTAACTTCCCCTATATATCACAGTTGTGTAAAGAAGGGATTAAAATATTTAGACGCGGCAGTGGATGCACGAATGAATGTCGTTTCCTTTAATGAAACCACGTTTTGCAAGCTTTCAACCGTTTCCGAATGTGATGGAATGATATCAGGAAAAAGAAGAGCATAAATGACTCTCTCTCTCTCTCTCTCTCTCATCTACGCCTTAAAATGGGCTTACTATTTCTGTCTACTTTCCCTAAGTTAAGGTTGTGACAAGCCAAGATTATTTCCATTAACGGAAGTTTTTATGTATACGCTCTTTACGTGTATGTCCTGAGAACCTTGCTTATATTCGATATGAAGGTAATTGTAAACCTGCCTACTTATCTAAGACACTAAATATCCACACATTTATATACACCAGTTGCCAAACATTAAGTATATCTTAGTTTTACCAGACCACTGATCTGATTAACAGCTCTCATAGGGCTGACCCGAAAGATTAGATAATTTTACGTGTCTGGGAACCAATTAGTCACCTAGCAACGGGACCTACAGCTTATTGTTGGATCCGAACCACTTTATATCGAGAAATGAATTTCTATCACGAGAAATAAATTCCTCTGATTCCGCGTTGGCCGAGCCGAGAATCGAACTCCGGACCACCGAATTGGTAGCCGAGCGCGAAAACCACTCGTCCAACGAGGAACTTGGCCAAACATTGTGAAGGACAAACATTAAGAAGAATAATTGTATCATTTGTCATTCTTTTCATCAGCTGTAAAAATAAAATCATTTAAATAAATAAGTTAAATCTCCCATTTTTTTTCCCTCTCTCTACATCAACAAATCCCATACAGCAGCTCAGTGATTTAAGTCTTGGTATTTTTAGGATTTTTACTTCACCCCTTTCACCCCTTAAAGTCAACTTTCTCGCGGGCTTAACAGCCTGTACCTAATCGCTCCTCGTCGTTCTTCTTTTCAAGACGAAGGCCATTCAGCTGTTATTGATCTAAGATAAGCTTGTCACCGAGTTTGTTAGGGAAGTTTGATGATTGTGGAACAGCTTTTTGCGAGGCTGAAGGGAACCACGACCTCGAGTCGCTGCAAATGTCAAGGATTCAAACGGGTGAAAGGCATGCGGGGCGTTTTATTTTTATGATGTGCTCTTTAAGGCCTGGGGGGCGTCTCTCCTCGCCGGTGAGGAAGTCTTTATTTCCTGTTGCCTGGATTGTTCCTCCGAACTGGCTGCGTAGTGACAGACGGAGTTATTGTTGGGGTGTTCTTGCTCGGATGATGTCGTCCTTTTGTGTGTGTGTGTGTATGTATATATATATATATATATATATATATATATATATATATATATGTGTGTGTGTGTGTGTGTGTGTGTGTGTGTGTGTGTGTGTATATACAGGTTTTTTCTAAAAAAATTGGTTCCCAGCGGATACTCCGTAATAGCTGAGATTATATTTATATTATATATATAAAATTAATATAATATATATCTATATATATATATATTATTATATATATATATATATATTTTTGTTATATATATATATATATAATTTTAAATATATATATAGATA
>NC_087203.1:84056833-84061833 GCF_015104395.2 Macrobrachium nipponense | reverse complement strand
GTATCAAAGTTATTTTACATGTTCAATATTCAATAGCAAGTTATATTGTTATTACTATTTATAGTTTAATGATATCTATAGATATGAGTACCTCAGAGTAAGAAATAAATAGACCTGGATTAATGAGATAAGTTAGTGGAATTAGTGAAGTTAGTTAAATTATTCATGTACGCTAACTACTCGGAATACAATTTAAAATTCAGTGCTATAGGATACAAAAGAAAAGAAAATCAACAATTGCAGAACACAAATAGCGTAAACCATGTGTTTGCATATGAATAGAAAGAGAGAGAGAGAGAGAGAGAGAGAGAGAGAGAGAGAGAGAGAGAGAAGAGGGATAATAAAATTTATTACATCGATAAATAAGCGTCAAGTCATAAAGTACGTTCTTCCGAAATGTTCCTTTAAGATAAACGTTCAAGGAAGTTCAGTATCATGTTTTATGTACATGCATATGTATATACATATATATATATATATATATATATATATATATATATATATATATATATATATATATATATATATATATATAATATATACATACATAAATACACACACACACACATATATATATATATATATATATATATATATATATATATATATATATATATCTATATATATATATAATCATCAAGGTATAAATGTCCTTTAATGTCCAATTCACGCAACCTCCTGAATTTCCACGAAGGGGAATATTTAAGTGATAAATGGAACGATACTGAAGTATCTCGAACGCTCGACGGAGTACCTCGGTGGTTTAGTGTTTAGTGTTCGAGACACTTCAGTACCATTCCATTCATCACTTAAAAAAATTCCCCTTAAGAGATTCCCGAAGTAGCGTGTATTAAATGACATTTGTATCTCAAGATTGTGTATAAATCAGAGTGTGATAAAAATTTCCTATATCTATATATATAATATATATATATATATATATATATATATATATATATATTATATATATATATATATATATATATATTGCTTTGCGACATATGCAAATTGAGGAAAATACTGGTCTGCATATATAAACCTTTTTTGTTTGTTTTTTTTTATTTTCTGTAGCTCACAGATATACGAGTGCTTGCTTCCGTGTTAACATCACAGTCCCTTTGGTCCATTAACCTATGTTTTGGCTAAAACACTATACGGATATGGAGTCGATTTTGTAGCTCCACATGCATTGATATCTGTAGCTGACGAATTTTGTCTATCTTCCAGATTTATTGAAACATTATTTTTCGTGTTCATATCTTTTATTTTAGTTCTGTTACGTTTTACCGGTTGTTAGATATTTAAGCCTTGGAAGGGTTGATCATGTGGTGGCTTTGTACGTGAAATTCCTTTAAAGATGACAAAAGATATCTATTATTAATGCTTTAATGAAAGAATTGACCATAACTAAGCATTGGACAATTTATTTTCACCGTAATGTGATATGCGCATATTGTATTATATATATATATATATATATATATATATATATATATGATATATATATATATAGTTTTAATAAATAAATATATATATGATATATATATATATAGTATATATATATAGAATATATATATATACATACACACACACACACACACACACATATATATATATATAATATGTATATATATATACGTGTGTATATGTTATATATTATATATATATATATATATATTATATATATATATTGTATATACGTGGTATGTATATATATATATATATATATATATATATATATATATATATATGTATATATATACGTATTATATATATATTATATATATATATAGATATATATATATATATATATGTATATATATATACGTGTATATATATATATATATATATATATATATATATATATATATATATATATACGTATATATATATATATATATATATAGTATATATATATATATATATATCGTACTATATATATATATATATATATATGTATGTATATAATACGTAGTATATATATATATATATATATATATATATATATATATATATATAACGTATATATATACTATATATATATATATATATATATATATATATATATATATATATATATATATATATATGTATGTATTACTGAAAGGCTGCATATTTAGAGGCATACTACGTCAAATTATTTTCACTCTGAAGAAAGAATGTTTCATATCACCTCCTGCTTACGAGTGGTCTGATTCTTTGAAGGAAAGGGGTGGTGAAATTTGTGTCATTACGATCAAAATGTATTTGTTGTGACGGCCAGAATTGAATATTTGCTTATCGAATGGCTGGTTTGAAGGCATATCCAGATAGAGGAGGAGAATAATCAAAAGAGAGAACGAAAAGGCTACATTAATTGTGTCGGTTGGTAAAGTATTCGACCAGAGGGAACGCTTAACTTAAAACGCTAGTTTGTTTTATCTTCGTGACAGACCGCGCATAAAGCATGTCACCGTTTTCTTTTCATTTCATTATTTTTTTCATATCGGAGTGGAATTCTTTATTTTTATTTTACAATGTTTCCAGCAGAATGTAAAACTGGGGAGTCAACTTTTCTCTTTGAGCCTTTTTTTTTACATTTCAATAAAAGTAACAGCCATGGAGGCCGCCCTAAATGTTTTGTGCCTCACTTGAGAGTTGTGCTTCGGGTTGAAATTGCGCCTTTCGAATCGAGCGCGCGTGAGCGCACGAGCTGTCTTTTGCTCACTTACACATATACTTAGGCACACATACTAACCTGCCATCAAACATAGTGTTAAAACGCTAATACACACTCACTCTTTTATTCACAGAAGTTTGGTTACACTTTAATAAGAGTAAACTTTGCTCGCGAATGAGAAAGTGCCCTCACAGAAACACTCGTACTTCGTTAAAAAAAAAAAACTTAGTTACTAAAGCTAACAATAAACTTTATTTGTATAAAAAAAATACGAGAAATAATAATCACTCAGGGGAGGGTGGTCGTGAGCAAAATGGCTAATTTAAAAGTTTGGCAGCGACACGCGATCGTCGAAATAGTTCTTGGGACAAGATACCACAAAGAGTTTTGTGATTTTGATAATTTTTTTTTATTATTAAATAAAGAACAAGACTCTTTATCCATCTTTTTTTATTTTCAAATCTTCAAGAATTTTTTATTAGTTGAACTGAGAACTTGGTACTTAATTTTGTCTGCATTTCAGTACATGTACTAATGTATAGTGCAAACACGGCTAGAAAACGCAGAAAGATTTAGGTAATATTGGCTGAACTTATCATTTTTTCTTAAACCATATATATATATATATATATATATATATATATCATATATATATATATATATATATATATATATATATATATATATATATATATATATCTATATATATATACATGTACATTACATATACATATATATCAGCGCACCTCTTACATCCTTATATGCAAAAATGACGAAAATTAGGATTATGTTGAAATCGAAAATAAGTTCAGCTCTCAGGAGACATAATATATATATATATATATATAGTATATATATATATATATATATATATATATATATATATATATATGTGCGTGTGTGTGTGTGTGTGTGTGTGTGTATGTGTATGTGTGTGTGTATATGAACAGTTCGCAATTGATGCTTTGCTTACAGATGAATTTCAGTTAAATATTAAGATTACACGTTTATGAACTATGGAAACGTAAAGTGAAAGAGACCTTTTGCAAGAAGAGAATACAGTGAAAAGTTTAAGGTAATGAAAGACCGTTGACGAGAGTACAGAGAAACTACACTTAATGACACAAACAACAAATGAAACTAAGCAAATTGAACGGAGGAATCTGAGGCACCGCAGTGCGATGAGACAAATTGAAAGTGACAGAAAAGGAAGAGAATGAGTAAAAAAAGACAAACCAACTGGAATTCACAGAATAGGTTTTTTGCCTCGAGTTGCAGTTTGTGGAAGTGTTTGTGTCCGTGAGTGTTTGTATATGTGTATGTGCGCGTATGTGTGTGTGTGTGTGTCCCCGAGGTACAGGGGCTTCTCTTTGTCGTTTTCTTTAATTAAGGTTTGAAAACACTGCTTGGTACGTGAGAAAACAACCAAATTGGCTGCCTTCTTCAGGTCCCACCATGGCTGGGTTGTCCACGGGGAGCCTGAGTAAAATTACGCTTTCTCTCTCTCTCTCTCTCTCTCTCTCTCTCTCTCTCTCTCTCTCTCTCTCTCTCTCTCTCTCTCTCGGGCTCATAGACATCAGGTATGTTAACTTACGTTTAGAATTGTGTGCAATAGAATTTTTATCATTTCACACCTTACCATTTGAATTCGTCCTAATGTTTCTAACGTACATTAGTGGTGATGTGCTTATTTGCTAATCTGTATCTTTTTTTTTCTTCATTCGTAAGTTACAATTGTATGTCCTGCGTTAAGCTTTTTGTATGTGCATTATTTCCTGCCAAAGCTTGCTTTTTCAATTTAATGGGTTTTTAATATTTTTCCATAGTTTCAGAGAAGTATCTTTATTGAGATTTGGAGCTGTCAATCTCCTCAAACTGGTTTTGATATGGAAAGTCTAAGAAGTTTTAGATTGGATATGCCATTGTTATTATGTTTTAGTTGTTTGTAATGGCGCTGAATGATCATTTACCAAAAAGCCTCATTCACCTTTATAGAAAGAAAAAGAAAATTTACTATCAAGTAAAAATACATTATAAAACAGTTGCACAGTATTACGTTCATTCCAATAATGAGAACTAAAATACACTGTGCTCTAATCTACACTAAAGGTTATAGATGCATTGGGAAAACAATAGTTTAAAAGCTAATTAGGCACCTGTATAGGTGCCAAATTAACCGTCAAACTATTGTTTTCCCACTGCATCTAGCACAAGCTCTAAAGTCCTTTTTTTAAAACTCACTCTCACTCACTTTTGTCTCTTTGGCGTCATCCTGTCCCAGTGTTTCTTTCATCAGACCCTTCTCCGCCACTCTGTTTTGCCATCTCAATCTAGGTTTCAC
>NC_087203.1:84034333-84054333 GCF_015104395.2 Macrobrachium nipponense | reverse complement strand
ATATATATATATATATATATATATATATATATATATATATATATAGTGATACAGGGCACAGGGAACTACTCCAGACAACATAATCAGAGGAAGACGGACGAAAACCACACATCACTAGGCTGTCTTTTTTATTATTTTGCCGACGTTTCGTAATTATTTACAGAATTACTTCTTCTGGGCTGCACATAAGAAAAGATAAAAACATAAAAAAGTTAAAAGTATAGTCTAAAAGTTCATTTAAAATACATTAGAGTAAAAATGAAATAGATAAAAATAAAAACACAACCAACCTAGAGGTGAGACAGCAATGAACTAAATGGAAGGAAACCACCACAGTACGAACTTATGCTGAATACAATTGACTCTCAGATGTATGGGTGTTTAATGATGGTACGAGACGTTTTATAAACCATGCAAAACAATGTAAAACCTACTACCAAACCACAAGAGTTAACAATCCTTGAGTCGTTGTTTATAAAACAACTCGTATCATCATTAAACACCCATACATCTGCGAGTCAATTGTATTTAGCATAAGTTCGTACTGTGGTGGTTTCCTTCCATTTAGTTCCTTGCTGTCTCACCTCTAGGTTGGTTGTGTTTTTATTTTTATCTATTTCATATTTTCTCTAAATGTATTTTAAATGAACTCTTAGATTATACTTTTAACCTATTTATGTTTTTATCTTTTCTTATGTGCAGCCCAGAAGATGTAATTCTGTAAATAATTACGAAACGTCGGTAAAATAATAAAAAAGACAGCCTAGTGATGTGTGGTTTTCGTCCGTCTTCCTCTGATTATACATTATATATATATATATATATATATATATATATTATACATATATATATATATATATATATATATATATATATATATATATGTATGTATAGTATATATATATATATATATATATATATATATATATATATTCATAATGTTTTAGAACCGTAAAGTCCATATAAACGTCCTCATTTATTACTGATATTTTATTGACATAGCCGGTCTCTGTTTCGTATGCTGATATTCTATTGACTTAAATCAGGTGTTCTTATACGTCTGTTATGTTTATTGCTTTATATTCAGTCTGTGTCGTGTGTTGACATTTCATTTCCTAATATTATAGGTGTCTTATTTTCTCTTGTTGGCCTTTTGTTGACTTATACCCAGCCTCTGCCTGGCGAGTTGTGACTTTTATTCACATATCCGGTGCCTGATTTGTATGATGATATTTGTTGGTTTATATTCAGTATGAGATTTTGATACCCTGCGTGAGGCATGTATTTCGTGTATTGACATTTTAATGCTTCTCAGTCAATTTACGTTTCCTGTGTTGATGTTTTATGGCCTGACGTTTATAGCCTTTATTTTTCCAGTCCTGACATAATATATATATATATATATATATATATATATATATATATATATATATATATATATATATAATGAATATATATACATACATATATATACATATCTATATAAAATATATATATGTATATATATATAATATATATATATATATATATATATATATATATATATATATATATATATATATATATAGTATATATATATATTGATATATTCTAATTTAACACTGTATCCCAACGGCCGCTTTTCCTTATCCTTTGGTTGTAATCCACACTATCACGTCGTCAGGTTTATCCATTCGACTATTGGATATTGCACAAGGGTTATGCATTATGGTAATATTAATGGTAATCCATAGATTCCCATATTAAGTAAGCGTAAACAACACGGGGGGGGGGGGAGGGGGAGAAAAACGTTTATAAAACAGAGACGATGAAAACATAAATAAACAGTAAGAGGCGAGACAGAATTATTAAACATTAAGAAAGGATGAAAAAAATAATGTAAAAAATGCTAAGAAAAAAATGATAAACTGTTGAAGTTATAAAATTATAAAGCGAATACATATTTCTTAGGAGAAATGAGATTTTTTTTTTTAAACCATTGATATTTTAATGAAAAGTTAGAACCGCGAACAGTATTTATAAAGTGCAAGAGATAAAAGCGGAAAAACTTACAGAATCTGAACATCACTGCCTGTTGTATAACTGCGAATTTTTTTAATTCTTTTAAAATTTCCATCATTATTCGAAAATTTTGGCAAGCGTCTGTAAAAGTGATAGGTGACAGACAGGTCCGCATTCATTTCCGCAAACAACCTCTCTCTCTCTCTCTCTCTCTCTCTCTCTCTCTCTCTCTCTCTCTCTCTCTCTCTCTCTCTCTCTCTCTCTCTCTCTCTTTTCTCTTGAAACACTCTGTCAGTAAATACAAAGAAAATTAAACGAAGTTATTTAGGTATCAAGCAGGTTAAAAAAAAAAGCAAGAAAGAAAGGACTTGTTAAAATAATGATAAAAAAAAAATCTTTAAAATAGGATCAAAAGTTGGTTGCGATACTCTTATAGAATTTAGCTTTGACGCATTTTCCGGCATCTCTTCTTCGGCGCTATTCATTAATAAGATAAACTTTCGAAAAAGTAAGAGCAAATAACTATAAAATTCAAATTGCAGTTATATTTATTTATGGGATCCGATTGTTGTTGATTCTAGATAGAAATAATTTATTATTTATTTATTTAAATTTTTTGGCGCAGATTTAATTGAATTTTTTAAAATTTTTTCAGAGAATTAAATTAAACAATAAAAAGTTTCATAAAATGCAAAATTTTGACTTTTAGATGTTTATTTTACACTGCAATTGAAGTAGCCGGTTGTGTAGAAGACACTCTTACGGGAAATGCATTAGCTTCCCGTTTGGATAATTCGCTGTATAATTAGATACATCCGTCAACGCTGGATGAATGTCATTCAGTATCATGGTATTATTTATTCACTTCTAGGCAAATATTATTTTTTCACTCTCTCTGTTATTTTATCTTTTGCATTGTCATTTTTCATAGAAATTCCAGAATCCGAAGTAATTAAATAAAAGTAATAGTAGCTTCAGGACTCATGCAGAGGAGTGTGCTCCTAGAAACGGCGCACATCGTAAGAAAAGTGATGGACTCCTAAGGAGGCAGGATGCAACCCGGAACCCCACACTACAAATACCTCTCAGTCAAATTGGAGGACTGTGATAGGAAAAATAAATAATAATAATAATAATAATAATAATAATAATAATAATAATAATAATAATAATAATTACACAGGTGGAACTCTCATAACCCAAGCGCACAAGGTCTCACATCGAGATGTACTGACGAAATTAAAATACTTCATTCAATGATTCTAGTTGGCCTGTTTTTATTTATTTATTTTTTTTAAAGAGATTTTGGGGAGAAGGCTCCGAAGATGATCTAAGGTACAATGCAGTGAACTGGGCTTAGGTCACAACCTTCATCCCCTCATCGTTGTTTGGTTACCTTTCAATGATCGAAGCTCATCTCTATCGAAACATCAATGTTATCGACGGCCAAACTCCAAAGGAAAAATAAAGCTAACATGAGACAGATTAGAGTTATAATGATATAATGCTTGTAGTAATGTAGATAATACTCATATTAGTAATAATAATGATGATCGTATTCGCGTTGCTCATTATCAAGAAGTTTTGTTACACGGTTTGCTGAGCGATCATTAGGATGTCCTTGTAGGGATGTCAAAGGTGATTTGGCGAACATGCTTAGAGGGCTTGTTAAGTTCTGATTAACCAAGTAACCTGTCTTAATGTTAAATACCCATGTTTATCAACAAATACATTGTCAGTTTGGATAATGGCGTTGCATCTTATGTTTGTTTAAAGAGCATTGCCTATTGATAAATGAAATAATAAAATTAAACAACTGGCAGTTTTGAGAAAAAGTGCAAAATATAGATTTGTCTTGAGGAAGAGATCGCGGAAAAGTATCTTCTTTATTTTCTAGAATAAAAAGAGACACATGATTGGCATGCGTGAGCACTGTGTGAAGACATGACAAGAGTTTTCGCCAAAGTCTCTCTCTCTCTCTCTCTCTCTCTCTCTCTCTCTCTCTCTCTCTCTCTGTATTCTTGGACAACTAAAAGCAAATCCGCTCATTGAATAAACGCAGCGATTGGCAAGGAAGATAGGGACAGACTGGGAAACCTCACGATGAGTTGCTAACAGCTCTCCAGTCCACTTACTGTCGCTAAATAAAACCAATTTGATGTACTGCTTTGACGGGACATGTTTCGAATTTCACGTTTATCGGTTATCTGTCTACCATTAGCGCAGCTGCCTTTGTGATGTCGTGGATAATGCAATACTTAAAGCCGCATAGACATTGGAGGTTAGCCAGTGATGCCTGCTCGCAGGACTTGTGAAGTTAAGGTTTAAATGTTCTAGTCCAAGGATACCGTGAACTTTTTGCGATTTTTGAAATGTTTTTGTGTTCACGTCGGGAATAACGTTACGTATTAAATGGTTGAGAGAAGGATTGTAGAGGGAAATGATGAAGTTTAGCCAAAAGAATAGAGATTAGTACACACACACACACACACACACACACATATATATATATATATATAATATATATATATATATATATATATATATATATATATATATATATATATATATATATATATATATATATATAAAAAAAATATATATATATATATATATATATATGTTATATACTGTGTATATATAAATACACATATATTGTGTGTATAAATATACATTATATATTATATATATATATATATATATATATATATATATGTATATATATACATCATATGTGTGTGTATTGTGCATGTATACACACACACACACACACACACACACACACACACACACACACATATATATATATTCATATCATATATATATATATAATATTATATATTTATATATTTATATATATACATACATACATAAATGCATATATACATTCCTTATAAGGGAGTTTGAATGAAATCAACCCTCATATTAAAAGAAGGAAAGTGCTTCAAGTATCTCCCTTTATGAATCGGTCACAAGTCGATTGTCGATGTAATACAATATTGCATCACGAAATTGCTTAACAGGAAAGGTCACAGCCCGAGGTAACAAGAGCTATGAATTCAGTATATCGTCTGCGCATCTTAGACGTTTCACATTATTGTCAATAAACTAATTTCGTTATTATTATTATTATTATTATTATTATTATTATTATTATTATTATTATTATTATTATTATTATTATTAATTAATTCTGTCAGCCACTGTATATCTATCATTTTTTTCATGAACCGTAACTCGTGCATGAAATTCAAATTAGGTTTGCTTGCTTTGTAAGCAAATGACGTAGTCATATTATTAGATCTTTCATTAAAATTTTGTATTTATTAAAAGCTTTAATTATTACCAAAGCTGATTTTCTTTCGTCCTGTCCAGATTTAAGAATGTAGTCATAAATCATTATCATAAATTTGATGCCCCTCAATTTTAAATTTGGAAACGTTTTATGTGTAAACATTCATTCCTTATTTTTCCTCAATTTTGTCTTTATTTTCTTCTGTGTTTATTTCTGTTCTTTGGGGCCATCCGTATTTGCTCTTTGAATCGATCAGTTTTTTCTTTATGGTATTCGTCCTTTTTTTATGATTAGTGTGTTTACGTTCTTTGAACCTGCCCTTATTATCCTTATATCTATTCCCGTTTCCTTCCTGCTATGTTGATCATCCACCCTCCCATCATCAAACATACCAAGTTGTAGCCCTCTAGCCTCAGTAGGTTTTATTTTTTTAAAATTTATTTAAATTATCCATAATGGTACGTCCAGCACTGCTATTGGTGCCAACAACACAGGTCACCACCGGGCCGTGGTTGGAAGTTTCATGGACGGCGGCTGAGGGTTTCATACAGCATTATACGTTGTAAGGAAAACTCGATTGCGTAGTCGGCGTATTTTTACTTGATAAAATCATCATGAATTACCTTTATGAATTCAAACATTTTCTTTTCACCGTTTAAATCCGTCCTTCTTGTCATCTCCTAAATCGCCAAGAGGGACTAATGCAATGCATTAAACGCCTCATCAAGTACTACTATTGATTAATAAAACTCCCTTGTTGGGATTTGCCGCGTCGTGTGGGTCGCCGGATGGGAACATTAACGCACTTGTAAATTTCGAGTGGTCTCGTTTTTAATATTTATTATTTTGTTTTTACTGTATTGTTACCGTTTGTGAATGTTACTGATTTTGTTAATTGTTTGTGATTTTTATTTAATTTTCCGATTTACAAGAAATTTGGTTGGTTTATGTGTTGTTTCTCTCCGATTTTTTCCTTATTTTTTCGTTATCTTCTGCATTACTTTCATTTTAGTTGATTATAACAGTTGTTCTTATATTTGTTTTGCTGTAGTTTTTGCACATCGTGCTGTTTTGGTTTACTTCCACAAGTGACCTGGAAGGTTTAGTCATATCATCTTTACAGTAAACTTGACATTGTCTACTTATTTAATTTTTATACTTTACGGCGCTCAGGTTTATCACTTCTTATCTTATCTTTCTACCCCCCTGAAATTATGTTCGGATCTAAAGATCGTACGAGATTCGTCGAAGAGATAGCGATATGCGCTCTTTTGCATACTCAGAAAAAATAGAAGTTTCATTTCAGTACTCTTTTCATTACTACTCTAGATATCATATTAAGTATTTACCTGTTTTATTCATTTATAATTTAGGTCATTGGCTCCCAACCTTTTTAAGCTGATAAGCACCCACCTGTTTTCTGGATAACTGTGAGAGCACCACAATAATTTTATAGTTTTGCGAATTAAGAGGCAGTCCAGTTTGTTAGTGAAAGACTTAGTCTTCGTTTATTTAAGGGTAAAAAGAATTTTTAATTATATGCACTGAAGATTCAAAAATGAATTTTTAATGCTTGGATGTTTATTCCAAGTTACTGATATTCACCAACCAGACACAATTTACATAACTATCACAGACATAGTACTTTAGCGGCACACAATGATTCATTAGCTGTGATTATACTGACATGAAAAAATGTAACTGAATGAGTCTTATTGTTCAATAAGAAACTAAAACCTGCGTTTGCTTACTATCTTGCTATCAATTATATAGTAAGAGTTGGTGCTCGCGAGCACGATTTTAGCAACTTCGGAAGAACACTACCTTAGCACCAGAGAGCACAGAGATGCTCGCGAGCACCAGGTTTGGAACCTCAGCTTTAGGTATAATATTCCTCTATTTGTATAATTTTCATATAAGAATATTTAATAGATGAGTTAGTGAATAAAGGCATATTTTAAAAAAAATGATTGAAACATATAAGGACAACAAAGGTTCAAACGAAGGAATTATTATGATCCTGATTACCCCATTTTTAACCTCAGACTTTGGAATGAATGACAGTGAATGAGAGTAAAATTCAGAGGGGAAAGGCTTATATAATATTCATTTTGGAGCCGATAGAGCAAAATTTCTTGTAAGAGAGGCCATGGGATTTTTATTTTCGTTGATAAAAGATGAAGGCTTAGAATTATTACGGATAGATCTCTTAAGCTGACATATTTTTGAATCAATAAATCTCCCTGGAAGTAAAATTAGTAAGATTTTTTTTTCGAACATAGCCTCAGATTTCTTAGTAAGTGAACACCAGCGTTTTTGTAGTTTGTAACGTCAGAAAGTTCTAAGCTTGAGATGAGTGTACATGGAAATACCCTCCAGAAATTTCACTTTTAATGAAGGATTATCAAAGTCACAGGAAATATGTTTATTTTTATAACCGTGAGTTCCACTCATACCAGTAGTATAATTAACGCTTTTATAATCAGAATTACACTCATACCAGGAATATAATTGAAGCTTTTATAATCAAGAGTTGCACTCATACTGGGCGTATAATTGACGCTTTATAATCAAGAGTTACACTCATACTGGGCGTATAATTGACGCTTTATAATCAAGAGTTGCACTCATACTGGGCGAATAATTGACGTTTTATAATTAAGAGTTGCACTCATACTAGGCATATAATTGACGCTTTTATAATCGAGAGTTGCATTCATACTAGGAATATAATTAACGCTTTTGTAATCAGAGTTGCACTCACACTAAGAGTATAATAGACTCTTTTATAACCAAGAGTTACACTCATACTAGGAGTATAATTGACGCTTTGATAATCAAGAGTTGCACTCATACTATAAGTATACGTGACACTTTTATAATCAAGAGTTGCACTCATACTATAAGTATACGTGACACTTTTATAATCAAGAGTTGCACTCATACTAGGAGTATAATGGATGCTTGTTCTGGCAGGATAATTTTATCTAGAGTAGCCCAGATAATTACAGTGTAATTGGCTCATTATCAGGAGTGTCAATTTGATACTCAAATAATTTCTTATAAACACTCGCAATTACGCTACTTATATAAAGATACTCGGTTACTAAATTATTTGATTATTATTGAATGTTACTCATGTTATCATATAAAAATATTTAGGGTAAAAATTGCCGGCAGACGAAAAAAATAAAAGGGCATCAGCGAGCTGAGAATTCAGAAAAATAATCGCTCATATATTGAATGTTGGGTATGTAATCATTTATGAATAACATTATTGGAGCGCCGAACGTCGTATCATTTTGAATGCAGTCGGGAACACTCTTTAAACGATATTTCAGACATACGTCTGTTCTCTCTCTTTCTGTCTGTGTCTCTGTCTCTCTCCTTCGCCTTTTATTTGTTAGCCACACCCCCCACCCAACAATCGAAGGCATTGAGAGATTTAAAACGATATCCCGATAGTTCTTCATTACGTGAGAGGAGACGCTTTTTTTTTCTTTTTTCTTGTTGTTATTATTTTTATCATTGTGAAAGGACTGATTGATGTACGGAGCGAGGAAGATTCTTTTTTTTAAACGTGCCTCTTTAGTGTCGGAATGAAATATGAAATAGTGATGATAATCACTAAATACAAGTTGGAAAGAGACGCAATAACTCACAGTAAGCATTGAAAACTTATACGAGAGTAGATACTTGCAAGGAAAGCACTCCACAAAATAACAAATCATTAACATGAAAAGGGCAACACGCACTAATATACGGCTGTTTGTGTGTGTGTGCACATACATATACGATCACACATACACGCCCGCACGCGAGCGCTCAGCACTGGTCATCACCGAGCGTTGCTCTTTTCAGAACATGGGTTGTCATTCATGCGGCAAACCGTACACCCCTCACCGCTCTCTCTCTCTCTCTCTCTCTCTCTCTCTGTTATAGTTTCTGTCTCCCTCCTCCCGAACTATTTACACTTAAAGGGATGGCACATAGACGTATATATATGCAAAGGGAGGCCCTCCTTTGAAGTGTTAGAGGCAATAAGAGGCACGGCAAACATCGAGGTATTTTATCGTTGCTCTTTCCTCTGATTATGCACTGCGAGGAGGCTGGGCTCTCTATTTGTCCGGGGTTTGGTTTAATTATGTCGTAAAACAATTAAAACGCGCGCACACGGTCTCTCACACACACGCGCGCGTATCCACATACTTGTCTATATGTGCATTATGATGTTCGTGCGTTAAATTGTCTTTTATCTGTACTTTATTATTATCGTCATTTTTATTGTTTACATGTATTGCTCAATAATCCCCTTTATTCGATTAACTCTTTGCTTTTGACTTTAGCTACATTTTAATTTTAATATCAGTGAGTATATATATATATATATATTGCGGGTGGGGAGATTCCGATGATACCTGAAATACGCTCTTTAATTTAATGCACTGAATTTTTTACCAGTGGCTTAAGTATTTTAAGAAGTACTTCCTCTGTGTTAAATATAGTTAATACTTTGAATTATATTAATACGTTTGAACAAAGAATTGAAGTATGATCCCAATACGGAAGTGGTCTGGCAGCTATCAAAAATTTCTCCTGACATATTTATGAGTGTGTAAAGTGTTTTACCACACACACACACACACACACACATATATATATATATATATATATATATATATATATATATATATATATATAGAATATATAGATATATATATATAATATAGTATATATATATATATAGATATATATATAGATATATATACATATATATGATACACAGATACATATATATGATATATATATACTATATATATATATATATATATATATATATATATTTTGATATATAGTATATATATATATAATATAATATATATTACATATATATATATATACATATATATATATAGATATACATATATATATATATATATATTATATATATAATATATATATATGATATATATATATATATATTCTATGTATGTATATATATATATATATCTATATATATATAATCTAATATATATATTATATATAAATATATAAGATAACGTCTGTCCGTGGCGGCAAAGTACCAATATCAATTAAGCAATGAATTAGTCATTATTGAACTGCAGTGAGTTGCAGCTAGTTTTGCAGGATATCACATAACTAGGAACCTTATTCCAAAATACTAGCAAGCTGAGAATCATAATTAGCAAATAACATCAGTGAAGGCAAAAGGTGAAAAAAACAATAAGAACATATTCATGATATATGGTAGCAAGAGGTTTTCTATTTTATGTCGCTCGCTGCCCATCAGAATTCAGTCTTTTGTAAGGTCGAGTGTGAGGCTTTGCGTTTATGTTGTGAAGTCGAGGGAATGTGACCCCGAATGCAGCCAATCAAAACCAGATTTGCCTGTTGAAAATCTTCTTACGTTCAGCCAAGTCGGGATTTCCACATCAATCATTTCTTCATTTTTAAGACACTTTTCGCCCCCAACCCCCTCTTTTTTTTATATTCTGGCCGCACTTTTTACAATGTATTTTTCTTTTGTGTGGCTTTTTATCAATTTTGCTTTCGCGTCTGTGATATTGCAGTTTCTTTCTTTTTTTTTTTGCTGTGTGATCTTCTTTTAAGCTTAATTCCACTTCTGCGAATCTTCAATATTTGTGATGTTCCCTTTTTTCTTTTCTTTTTTTACCTGAAAAATATACTTTATAATGTGATACTAGCAAAGACTAAGCCTCTGTTATTCTTTCTTTTCTGGAGGGTTCTTAACCACACAAGCTGGGAAAAGATTCCTTCGCTACATTTTTAGAAATGAATGGTAAGGTGTTTCATGAAATAATTTTAATTCCGTCTTATCACTGTGCTGATGCTTTAGGTCGCGGTACTTTTACGTAATGAATATATATATATATATATATATATATATATATATATATATATATATATATATATATATATATATATAAATATATATCTATATATATATATCATATATATATATATATATATATATATATATATATACATATATATATCATACATAGATTCAGACACACACACACACACGCACACACACATATGATATATATATATATATATATATATATATATATATATATATATATACATTCGCGTAAATTTACTAAATATACCTTTTCTCCAATATATGCTTGATTTGTTTTATTCATTAGAGTGGATGAATGTTGCCCGTATATTTTTTAAATCTTTATTGTTTTCGCCATGGAAAAGGTACCATTATTGACATTCAAGCGCTGTTTCGATTACAATTCCGAATATATATACGACGTTCGTACTTTCCATATGTTTTTTATTCTTGTAGGCTAACATGTACCTGACGGACGGCTGTTGTGTTTGTAGTGAGTGTGCGTGCGTGTTAGTACCAGCTGTTTGTGCGTTTTGTTTACCTCGTTTTATTTGTTTTAAATTGGTATTTCTTTCAGGAAAAATGTTATACACACACACACACACACACACACATATATATATATATATCTTATATAATATATATATATATATATATATAGATATAATTTCTTAAAAAATCGCAGTAGATGCATTATATATATATATATATATATATATATATATATATATATATATATATATATATATATATATATATATATATATATATATATATATATATATATATATATATATATATATATATATATATATATATATATATATATATATATATATATACATACATATACATACTATATATATACTTATTTATATATATATATATATATATATATATATATATATATATATATATATATATATTATATATGAAGACAAAATCCAAGAAGGAAAGAGATACGATGGAGGTTTGCAAGGCCTTTTGACATCTTGTCCTTTATTTAGAGAATCAGTAGAGCTATCAAAATATGTTAAGAGGTTTTACAAAAGATTAGGCGCAACAGCTCAGAGGCAGGGACAGTTAATTAAAGATTATGCAAAAAAGGTGACTGACTACCAAAATATTTTAAAAAATCACTACTCAATATATCTCCAATTGATAAATAGTAACTATTTTTGCAAGATGAAGATTTTTACAAAAAATTATTGGACGTACGAATCCATATATTGAACATTTTATTATTACAGGGGTCCAAATAGTACATCCCAGCCTAAGGTTCAAATGGCAACTGGAAATGAGCAGTATAATAGCGGACTCGAAAAGATTTCGTGAAGAGAAGTCTTTTTATCTGGCAATCACTGAACTTTTAATCTAATTTATCCTGTGAGAGTTTTCACTTGAATGAATGCATATAGCATTAGATATTTGCCCAGTTTTGACAGAATATTATTGTCGTTTAATTCGTACTTCTGAATCCTTGCTAGATTGACCAACATAAAAATAGGGGGCAGTCCAAACATGTATTCGTATGTTTTATATTTTTTTTTTAAATGTTCAACTTGCAAAAAATTTTTGTTGTTTACCAGTTTGAGAGACATCGAGTTTACCAATTGGGGAGATATCAAGTTGTACTTATATAATAATTTTTGGTGGTCAGTCGCCTTTTTTGTATAATCTTTTAATTATTTGTCTTGTCCCTGCTTCTGAACTGTTGGGCCTATACTTTTGCAAAACCTCTTAACCCTATTTTCATAATTCTAGTAATTCTTCAATTGTGTTGGATTCCAGCTACATGTTATTCCTTTCTAATCCCAATCTGTCACTCATACGAGTTTTCTTTGAGAACTTATCATTATACGTCTTCATTCTGCTAAGTAAAGAACAAGAAGTCGAAAGGCCTATGAGAACTCCATCGTTTTTCTCTTTCCTTCGTGGATTTTGTCTTTATCTTTATTTATGGACTTATCACGTTCTATATTTTCATGAATCAGTTATATACACACACACACAAACATTATATATATATATATAATATTATATAATATATATATATATATATATATATATATATATATATATATATATATATATATATATATATATATATTGATTTATATATATATATATATATATATATATATATATATATATATTATATATATATCGAAATCAATTTCGTTCTGTTTCCACGTCACTCTGTTTTAACCCAATTCTGATTGCCCAAACGGACTGTGTGATGAAGGGTTAACGCTTTGAAGGATGAATGAACCGTTTGGGCTTCAGTGAGACAACTTTCATAGTTTCATAGCAGTGTTCCTAAACGCTCGTTTGTGTATGATCATCTGTGTATATATTTCGCTGGTGTTTTTACGACTAGGTGGGCTTGATGTATAAAATATAAAGGTAAATTGCAGAGGGATATATCGGGCACGTTATTTGTAAAAGCAGAAAATTGATGAGGTTGTTCTTGTCCCAAAAACATTTACTTCAGAAATGCTTTTTCTAATGATTTAAAGGATAAGATTGTGTCTTACACTTTATTCTGCGCTGCAGAAATGTCTGTTTAAAGATGTTAATGATAAGATTATGTCTCGCACTTTATTCTGTTCTGCATAAATGCCTGTTTAAAGATATAAAGGATAAGGTTATGCCCGATGCTATATTCTATAATACCGAAATGTCTGTTCGGAAATAAATGTTAAGATTACCGGTCTCACTCTTTTGTATTAGCTAAAATTTGGAGACCAAATCGTCCCGTATTCCAGCTAGTGTATTTTTCCGTCCTGCGATGCACGTTTGAATAAATGCCAGTCTGAAGTCTAAAACGCTGCCAGTACTCTTTTATTTCAGAGAAAGGGAAAGAAATATTGTGATGGCGAACAAATATAGAACATATATAAAAAAAGAGCCGTGTCATCCATTTTTCGATTTCTTTGATTGAGAGGCACATTGTACCGTTGACACTTGCAAATGATTTTTAAAACTTGCCGAAAATGACAACGTTGTCAACTCTTGGTTCTCGCCGTTTTAAAAACACTTGCGCTCGGTTGGTTAAAAACAAAAAGGGAAAATAAGTTTGTTGGAGAAAATCATTAAAAGATCTTTTAGTCTGGAATCAGGAAATATGTCAGGAATGTGTGCATTACTACATTTTTTTCGTAGATGAGTTATTCCTACGATACTGGTAACTCCATACTTATCGTATTTCTATAACTACATCAATAACAGAAATGAGAATTTTAGCAACCCACAAACGCCTCTCAATTCAAGGTACTGTTGACTAGTTATTCCAATTTTTTTTATCCATATATTTTCAGTGAAGAGTTGTTTCATGTCTAATGCAAACTGTATCATTCTGCGAAAGATAGATATGGAATATGGTAATCTTGTTATTAAAGAGAAGCTATGAGGGGTGCTTTCATTATGCAAAGGTAACTCCAACGGGGTGTGGGACCCGAAGAATAAATTCAATCTCTGTCTCTCCCTCGCTCCTTTTCTATATACGCGCGCGCACACACGCACGCACGCACGCACGTTAGATATATAAATAAATATATATATATATATATATATATATATATATATATATATATTATATATGAATACTTATCACATCACCGTGATTCATATAAATCATTCGAGTTACAAATGTCCTTCAATATCTAATTCGCTCTACCTCGGAATTGATATATTCATATATGTACCGAGGGGGACGAAATTATTATCAACTAAAAAATTCCCCTTCGGTACATACATGAAACTATGAAACTATATCAATTCCGAGTAGAGCGGATTAGATATTAAAGGACATTTGTAGATCGAATGATATATATATAATATATAATATATATATATAACTATATATAATAATATGATATTAAATAGTATATGTATGTATATGATATATATTATTTAATATTTTATATTATATATATTTATATATAAGGATATATATATATATATAATATTATATGTATGTATTTATATTATATATATATTATATAGGTATATATATATATATATATAACCTACATACAGAGTAATAATATTATATATATATATATTTATTTGTATGTTATTATAATATTATATTATATATATATATATATATTATTTACAGATACATACACATATACATATATATATTGCAATTATAGAAATCTTACACAGTGATATAATGCTTATAAACAACTTCAGTGAACTTTTGTTTTATTAAGTATATTTCAAATATACATATTGCATTGCTTAATTATGTAGAGATTCGTGTTTTTTCGTTATCCATATTTTTATTTTCGGCATGTACTTTGCGTTATTGCGTTATTTTTTTCCCCATATATATCCAGTTTTGAGAAAGCGTCCTTTGTAAATTAGCGACCTTTTTAGATCCGTTGAATATATATAGAAAATTGCCTCATAAATATATTATTAATAATATTTGTGAGCGTCTGATTCTTAATACGGAGACACGCGTATGCAACCAGATGTCCGATCGCTGTGTATTTAATCATATTTTTGTCTTTATTACTTTGGTGAGTTACAACATTTACATCTTTTATGCAAATAAGCATTTCGCACTGATCCGAAAGTGCTTCAACGAGAAAGCGGTATGTAGCGCGTGAAAACTGCCACATACGTTGTCAAATTATATTGAGTCCATGAAATTTACATGGTAAATTTTAAGCACGTTTTCATTTCTTTTCTATAAAAATATATGAAAGCCGGTTTTCTTTCTAAATAAAAGTCTCGGTTCTACATTACATGTTCGAGCACAGTCACGCATGTTTGCCACGTGCATACAAATGAATTCTTACGTCCAGTATTTTTTCATCGAGAAAAATCATTTATATTTCCATTAAAAATGTTCAGTTTTATAGGTGCTCTACCCTCCTCAGGGAGTTCTGCCCAGGTCATCGCAATGACGCAAATACACACATACTCTTACAGGCTTGCGCAATGCGCATCACAGCTCTTGATCGTCGTTGAAAGTAATGTAAATTCCAGAATGGTTATCATCGTTAATTAGATGCCCAGGTACAAATTAAGAGTATTTAATTGAGCCCAGGTATTAAGAGATTTATGGAGCCCAGTACAAATTAAGAGTATTTAATTGGATGCCCAGGTACAAATTAAGAGTATTTAATTGGATGCCCAAGTAAAAATTAAGAGTATTTAAAGAGGGCCTCAAATGTCTTTAAAATTATCTCACTATTCAAGAAAGCTAAGTAGCAGTGCGTATGTTCAAAACTTTGTAGTATTACTCGACAGTGATGGTTTCAGTCTTGTAGTAGTACTTTCATTTGTAAACTGTCACAATGAAGGATTTTTTTTTTCTCGCACAGAATTGTGGCGATCAGGTTTTTTTTATAGCTTAAGAAGAGAAAAATTTATATGATGAATTCAAACATTCGTTTGAGCTTTGTATTTGCACGCACTTGGTTACCATATTTTTTTCAGTTTTGTGCCGTTAGTGAACACTTTATGAGGTTTGTTCAAACATACTTTAACATCGATAATTATGAATTGGTAATTGTATGTATATACGTATATATGTAGTATGTATGTGTTCTATATAATATATTATACACACACACACACACACACACACACACACATATATATATTATATATATATATATATATATATATAATATATATATATATATATATATATATATATATATATATAAAGATAACATCCACGAAAGAAAGAGAAACGATGGAGTTCCACAAGGCCTTTCGACCTCTTGTCCTTTGCTTAGCAGACTGCTAAGTAAGGAAGACAGATCGAAAGGCGTTGTAGAACTCCATCGTTTCTCTTTCCTCGTGGATTTTGTCTTTATTTATGTATTTATCACGTTCCATCAGTTGTACGTTCTATACTACGTACATACATACATATATATATATATATATATATATATATATATATATATATATACTATATATATATATGATGTGTGTGTGTGTGTGTGTAGTATATATATATATATATATATATATATATATATATATATATATATATATATATATATATACATATACATATATAAATAAAATTAGTATATTTTATATGTGTTTGTATGTACTATATACGTAGATAGATAGATTGCAGGGGTACATGTCCTTGGTTATATATGCGGTAGTCGATAATAAGTCTAGTCATTTTAACTGTATACAAACTTTAAATGCCAAACAGGATCCCTGCTAAAAAAAACAAAAAAGGTCAACGAATTTTTTTTCTTATAACTTGCTAAGTAAAAGGATATTGTGTCCGACAGCAACTGCCATCAACATCTGCAAGATGTCGCTCTCGGTAACTGACTTGATCTTCTTGAGGTTATCAAACAACGTCCCGTTTTGTAAGAAAAGTTCAAGTTTTCTAAGAAAACTTACAAATAATCGATTGTTTATTTATAGAATACGAGATCTATGCGCGCGCACAGTCACGCTGATCCCCACAAACACACACAAATATCCACAGTGAAAATGTATCTGTATCTTGGAAACTAAAGCAAAGAAAATTTAAGAAATTAACCGTATTTATAAATTTGCCCGAATGATATCCCATCGTATCATTTAGCCACTAAACGCTGTGAACCTGGCAGGTGACAAATGATTTAGAGCTTGTTTCTGATTATAGCCTCTCCATTTCATTATTGATTTGGTACGCGGCAACATCAGATTCGTTTGAAATGTTTGTTGCCCTCCTGAAAGTTTTAGTTGTATTTATTTCACAGGTCACCCTTAAATATCAATGCAATCAGTTCAGTCTTGTATTGTACTTTACTCGGCATTGTGTCGCTGGTAAAACTAAAATCAGCGTTCATGTAAGTTAGTGAGATTTCGGTTGAATTCCTTGCAGAGTGGCTGAAATTTTGGTCGATCTCATAGTAGATTAATTGAATTGTCATATGAATTGTTTATCAACTGATTGAAATTTTCCTAGGAATCGTCATTTGATTTGAACGTGTACTGAAAAATGGTTTAGTGTCGGTGTTAGAATTTCGTAGCTACACTTAAGTGATGCAAATGGGGACCAACAGTTTTGAGGGTTTGTTGACATTCCCTGTCCTCTCCATCATTAGGCGCCTCCCATCAGTCGGCCTTATAGCGTCTCAGATAGGATAAGAATAGGACATGGGACTGGCAGAATTATCCTGTCTTCCTGAGAACCGATAGGTTCTACCCTTCTGGCATCACCCCCTTGCAAGGAAATGTGATGCACACACACACAATATATATATATATATATATATATATATATATATATATATATATATATATATATATATATATATATATATATATATATACATACATATATTATATAATTGAAATATGTGATAGTGGAATTCCAAAATGTTCAGATTAATTTTCCTCTTTAGCATTTTTGAAAAAGAATCATAAATTTCCATTACCTTTTATTTTGAAATCAAATACTCGATACTAAAAATGTTTGATAGCCGCACTGGACAATTACATTGTTGTACGGCAAGTAATTATTATTTTTTTTTTTTTGGCTGATAAAATTTTCCCGCCATCCATGGTCATCTTTGATGTGACGCCAGTCTCCTTTGGAAAATATGGCGATCAAACCGATTTTCCTTCCGAACTTCCATGGAGACGTGAGTGAGTTCTTAGTTTTTTTTTCTTTTTTTTTTTTGCCTAGTGACGTTCCTGCTATGTAAACACTGATTCCGATTCAGCATCAGAATTAATTTCTTTATTATATAAATTCTGCTGTCTAATTTCATTTAATCTTGTCAGGAGATCCCAGTGGTCTACTGTTAGAACTTATTAAATTTTGCAATTATTTTAAAATTATTTCAATGGAAAAAAAGTTAAAAATTCTGTCATGAGTTTCATTTATCCATTAGAGCTTCACCTCTTCCTTCAGATGCCATTTTATGTATTCCCAACTTTCAAGCCTCTTACTTGATAACTTACTGTATGTGTTTTAGGGACTTTTAATTTATTCACGAGTTCGAAAGACACTTCTGTCAGAGTTTACTTCAGTTATTATTTGTCGGGATAACTTCTCCCAAAGTTTGATTCATATATTAATGAATCTCAAAGACTGTTATCAGAGGGCATTTCATTCATTCGTGAATCCCCCAAAGGATCTCCTCTCAGGTTTTATTTGAGTTGTTCTGAAAGACTCTTCTACTGGATATTTTATTTTTTCATGAGTCCCAAAGATTTTTCCGTTAATTTATTTTCTGTATTCATGAATCCCAAAGGCCCTTCAATCAGTTTATATTGTGTTAGCGATTCCCAAAGAATCTCCCTTCAGGTGATATTGTCTTCATGAAATCACAAGACTTTTGTGCCAGTTTATGTTGTGTTTTATGAATTTTAGAGAATCTTCTGTTAATTGATGTTGTGTTCATGAATCCACAAGACCTTCCTGTTAGTTTTTGTTGTGCTTATGAATTTTAGAGAATCTTTTTTCAATAGATGTTGTGTTCATGAATCCACAAGACCTTTTTGTCAGTTTATATTGTGTTTTATGAATTTTAGAGAATCTTCTGTCAATTGATGTTGCGTTCATGAATCCACAAGACCTTTTTGTCAGTTGAGGTGTTCATGAATCCCAAAGGCTTCAGTTAGACTTTAGTATAAGCGCTTATGAACCCCGAATACTCTTTCCTACAATGTGCGTTCAGAGCGGTAGAGGCAACACCCGCTTCATATTCAGTAAATCATTGGAGTTCGTTCCCTTTGTTTTATATGTCTAAACAATCGAGAAATCAAGGCCACGGGGAGTGAATCACAGAGAGGGAAAGAGAGAAATAAAGAGTGCAAAAAGATTTT
>NC_087203.1:83949333-84029333 GCF_015104395.2 Macrobrachium nipponense | reverse complement strand
TATACTCTGTTTTTTTCCATCTGTCCATCCGCTTGTTGTGTTTGCGTATGGTAGTACTGCGTCCCGGCTTTAGATAGTTACGCTGTGTAAGTTTTAGGTAAATAAAAGGATATCTGGGTGTACATTTGCAACTGAAAATTTTTTTAATAATTTACTGTATGCCAATTACACCGTTAATATTCGAAATAGGATATTGTTATTATTGTTGAATGTAAGCTAAATGTAAATCTAAAGCCCGGGACACAGTGTTACCATACGCAAACACCACAGGCGGGTGGACAGATGGAAAAAAACCGAGTATAGTGTGTGAATTACATTGACCAGTAAAGATGGTCTGCCTTTGGGAAAACTGCGAGGGCAAATTTAAGAAGACTTCTTCCCTCTACGCCAGCTCTTTCCAATAGGCAACCACGGTTATTTTGCAAGGGATTGACTTCATGGAATGTTAATGGATGGAAAATATACTTACGAAAGAGAAAGGGCAAAAAGCGTGGGAATGTTTATATTCGTGTGTGGTAGAATGTTAATGGATGGAAAGTACACTATTATGAAAGAGAAAAACGTATGGGAATGTATGTAAGTGTATCTTCGGGGTTATATACAGTAATGCTTTTAATAATTAAAAAATGTTATCAATTTCATAACATAGATTTTATTCTCAAATATTTTTTATTCTCATGCAGATATTTTATTGTTTATTATCAGTTTACCGCGAGCTGAGTTTTACACAAACTTGGATCAGGATACTCGCGTCTGTGCAACGGCGCCGTCAGCAGAAGTATTTCTAGGGTGAAAAATCCTCTCTAAAATGTTATCTTTCGTAAAGTTATGGGTTGTTTAACATCATCTCATTTTCATGCTTATTCTCTTTTAATTTTCATGTGAGCAAGGTCTCTTTGATCGTCATGTAACTGAGCCTCATTCCTTTTCATTATCATTTAGGTTAATTACCTCATTGCTTCCGTTTTTTTTATTATTATTATCATTGACTATCGAACTTACAGTAATTCATTCATTGGCGACTCTTTACTGCTAATGGCTTTCTATTGATTGGTATTTAAGCCGATGTCTTTAATACATACGTATTTTGATTTTTATATTTTATATATATATATATATATATATATATATATATATATAGATAGATATAGATTTAGATTTAGATAGATAAGATAGATTAGCATTAGATAGATAGATAGATAGATAGATAGACTAGATAGATTAGACAGGGCCTAAAAAGTGTGTTTATAGCACCAAATGCGGATGTGTTGCACTAAATTATTATGGTTGTATTATGCACCTTCGACGAACATTTATTTTATCGTTTTGCTATTTCGTTTCATCTTTCAGCGCCGTCTGATCTCAATATTGAATATTTCTGTGAGTGCTCATTTTATCTGCATTCTATTTAGTAAAAATATTTTCGTCCCATTGGAAAAAACATTCATGGAACGCACTCCCCGTTGTGAGGCGTCTCTTACTCTGCCTCAAAATAATTCCGCGTCATCCACTACGGGCTTCTCTTGGGAAGTCAGAAAACAGTTAAAAGCCGCCGCACTGAATTGGATTATATTTTTATCTCGTCTTATTTGCTTGTCCGAAGGACAGCACGGTCGGGGCTCGGGCAAAATGACAGATGTGACGGACGGACGGAGTGACAGAGACAGACCTACCTCCATGCTAATTTACAGAGAAGTTGCAAAGAGCTGGCGGCGTGGAATGCAAAGCATTGCTCGGGTATTTTCTTTCAGGCGAACCTTGATCCTCCATGTGCAAGAGTTAAATTGAGTTAAACAGGGGGTCGGTTTCAGGGGAGACTCGCCGGAAATTAATTTTACGAAATGAGTACAGGCGGAAGTGTTCCTCGCTGCCGCTTTCTGCCTAAGTCAGTTTTATCATTCGGCGTCCTGAAGTAGCGTAACCTTGCCTGTGTATGTATACAGAGGGGGGATATGTTTCAGAGTTTTTTTGTATTTAATAACTTACAGTAAACTGCGGTTCACTCTCGTGTTATTTTAATTTGAGAATATTATAAGTAATTGTTACAATAGCGATTAAGATCCTTGAAGATATCGGAGATCGTAATTATTTTATAAAAAGACTAATTTTTTATAAATGTCATTAGTCTCAAGCTTGATTTTTCATAAATGTCATGATTCTCAAGTTTGGAATCTTAAGCAAATCTTTTCCGGGTAATTTATTCTGCTGTGTATGTTACTAGGTGCTGTTACCCTACAAAAGGAAAGGAGTATGCACTTATTTACAATGTAGCCGGAGATACACACTCTCACACACACAAAAACCCTTTAGGAAGTTCAGAAGATATTTCAAACCATTTTTATGATAATTTCACTAAAGCATCTAAGATCATGGTACTCGATGGTAGCTTGTTGGACGCCAGTACTAGCCAATTGCATTGTGAATATCCACCCTAAAGGGCCAGAGGAAGAAAATGGGAAAATAAACTTAAAAATCTTGGGCATTTACTTATCCAGTGTGAGAGCAGGGAAGACAGTCACTCCCTAATGCCAGCCTCAAACCCGGATAAAAGATGTTTTGTGCGATCAACAGTGAATCACATTAAGGTCTGAGAACCACCTGTGTGACTGCGTGGACTTTTGAATGAGTGAGCATGAATTCATTTATCTTTCCAATTCCTATTCACTTTACATGTTCTGAAGGACAAGAAAATTCCCGTCAGAGGGAAATTGGTTGCAAAGTTTAAAGGTTATCACCTCCGTCAAAATTTTTATTTTATTTTATTTTATTTATTTATTATTATCTTTTTTTGTCGATTTATTTGCTCATTCGCATAGTGAGCAAAGTCAAGTGTGGAGTTTTAAGAGCATTTTACTAAAGGTTTCTCTCGTGAATTGCCACAAGTGATTACAGTTTAGAAAGATAGGGATGTAACTGTGGGGGAGAAGTGACCTGTTTTTGGACATGTCTTAGATTAAGCCGGCCATATGTCAGCTCGGGTTCTTTTTTCTTGGAAGCCCTTAACTTTTCTTGTGGGGAGAAGTTGTCTGCTGTCTCAGCATACTGTTGTACGCTTCGTTTTATGCAAAATGTTATAATATGCTTTAGCAATGCTTTTTGTCATCAATTCATTAGTTTTAACTAAGGAAACTCTGAGAGTGGTCGTCGTCTTCACCGTTATTTTTACCTATTATAACTAGTATTATATTTGAGAAAACATGGTGGACAGAAAGTTCCTAGCGCACCAACTAAGTCTCTCTCCAGTACCCCCTCCCCAAAGGAGGAGAGAAAAACATTTCTATAACCGTAAATATCCCTGTGATATGGATGAGGAAAGATCAGAAAGTTATCCCGGAAATTTATCCAGAAAGTCCGAAATGGCATATGTCATTTGTAACTATTTATCAACTCAATGATGTACAATTTTTCATTCCCAGTCACCGTTTTGACCGAAAAATCATAATTGTGGATGATCTGTTTACATCCAGTAAACTACGCAGACGTAAGAAAATGAAGACGATTGCGACGAATGTAAGAACGTCGAGTTGTCCCACAGTCGCAACATTTACGAGTCAGGACGGATAGGTTTCAACGTCGCGTTTCGCCTCCCGTAACGTCAGGTTTGCCACGAGCTCGGTGAGAGAGAGAGAGAGAGAGAGAGAGAGAGAGAGAGAGAGAGAGAGCCGGCCGAGGGAGGGGATTCCAACTAGTGGTTGCGAGTCATTGGACCGGCCGCGTCCTCTAACCCATCATGCTTTGCTTTCTATCTCGCGCTCTCTTCGTTTTCGCTTCGTTGGTTTATTTCGGTCTGGTCTTTTGTACTTTGATCGTGTACGGATAATTGTGTTTTTTCTAGGCATTTATGTTTTGGAAAATTTTATGGATGTTGGGAAAACTTATATATATATATATATATATATATATATATATATATATATATATATATATATATATATATATATATATATATATACATATATATTATTAGTGGATTATTATATACACTTATTTGGAGTTAATGTTGAATATGCGTCAGTAATGTCTGTTGGTTTATTACTATCTTTACCATCATGTTAGATCTGGAACTAATACTAGCTTTAGACAAAAATTATAAATATTTCGAAAAAAAATTATTGTTGATATGAACTAAAATAAAATATACCCATTCTGTCCTAATTTGTTTTGAAGATTAGTTTTCCAGACGTATGAGTAATTATAGTTTTACCGAGGATATATGTACCAGATGTTCTTCATCGTGAGATAATAAAGTAACATGAAACATTGAAAGCATTGTTATGATAACAGAGATTTGCTATTGTGAAATTTCAAGGCAAAGATAAAAGCTTTTTCGGAGATTTAGGGAAAGGTTGAGAGCTATCGCTCAGCGAGACACTTTAGGATAGCAGATAATCATAGTTTATGTTCAAACTAATACTTTCTATGTGAGTCATTCAGGGGAATTCTAGATTTTAAAAAAATGCGTATAAGACGAGATTTCACTCGTTGCAAACCATTATAACAAGTTTGAAATTATTGTCAACATTTACTTGAAAAGTAGAATGCTGTCATTGCAAAACATTGATGCAAATTTTAAATCAGTGGTAATATAAGTATTAAAAATCGAATTAATATTAGGGCATTGATGCAACATATACAGATTAGAATTTGAACTCTTTCACAGCAGTACTTTGAAGCCAAAAATATCACATGCGAGTATTACGATGAAAGTTGAATTCACTCTTTGCAAGCGAATCCAAGAGATAAAATCTTTGCAAGTCTCGAAACTAGAAGCCAAAGAGATGCAAAAAAAAATATATATTTGCATGAAAACTAGGTATCTATTATCGATGACAATGCGAGAAAATTCTCTAATAGCGAGACTTTAAATTAACAGTGAAATAGTGCTAGTACTTACGTTTCATTAGCTCTGATTTAAGGACGAAAGTAAATTGGATTTTTTCCAGACGTAAATTTTAAAAGCAATATGAAAGATATCTGTCGTTTTATAAGAAAATTCTCTAGTATATTTACTAATATCATATAAATATATTTACATAATATCATATAAATATATAACTATATATTATATATATATATATTATAATATATTATATTATATATATATTATATATAGATATATATATATATATATATATATATATATAATATAATCTTTTTTTTTTAACGACGACGACGAAAGAGTATCAGGAATTGCTCTCGCGGCCGGTCAGATAATGAGTGGATTCAATATCTCGTATTATGCGATAATTTTGAATAATGAATTTGAGCCCTAACGAGTTTAGCTATTTCCGTTTGATGTTCGTGAAAGGAAAATATTATAGACTCGGCACTCCTTTCTCTCTCTCTCTCTCTCTCTCTCTCTCTCTCTCTCTCTCTCTCTCTCTCTCTCTCTCTCAGCAAATCGGAAGGGATAATCATAAAAGTGTTGATAATGATGATGCTTTTATTCACTATGACAACAATTGCTGTAAAAGGAAAGTGAATGAGTTTTGCTTGTAAAAACAGAGTTACATTTTTTAGTATCATAGATATTAGAATTATCTTTCATAATTGATAAACGTACAATTGCTTTAGACAACGCGAAGGATTTATGGATTTATATTTCTTGCTTGTCAGATATTAACTGATGCATTTATTTTTTTTTTTACTATGTTGAAAACTTTGAGTTTTCGATTTGCATCATTTAATATTTCTTGACTTTTATAATTCAAACGTCGTTTATCAATTCAGATTTTATATAGCTAATCTCCAGCTCAGTTTTTATTTTGATTTTAGAATTTTTTATGCCTCGGAAAGGTAATAGTCTGGTGAAGAAAAGACGATTCCTAGTTCTCCTTAACGGAATTAAGAATTCACAAGCAGTAGCAGATATGGCTATGAAACTAAAATCATTAAGGAAGAATTAAGACTTTATGAATATTTTAATATTTACTACTCTTACTTCCGCCTTCAGTAATACCTCTACCACTAGTATAGATTATGATAATACTACTTAGGAATACGAAGATAAAATTAATGATGAATGTTGCGAGTATTCATACCAGTAAATTCCAATATTTAAGATAATGATATGACGAATAAGGTTAAATGCAAGCTTAGAAAAAAAAAAAAAAAAAAAATAAGTGAACACGATGCTGCCATTACCACTGCAGCACATGAAAAGCAAATTGATAATTACCAGAGCTTTCAGACGATAACGACTGTGGGGATCGCAATTGAAATATGCTAATAGCCAACTCCAATATCAATTTATTACCGACGCTCATGACGCCTGAAGAGCAAAGACTGTCGTAATATTTGTAATTTCTTACGCAGTGCATCATTTGACAGGTTATAAGTGTCAGTTTCAGAGTACTCACTTTTAATGGCGTTAGATCGTCACTTCTCTTTGGCTGAAGATGTTGCATATTCGTTGTATTCATTACACCTGACATGGCTTTTATTGTTTCCTAGTTTTTCCTGTCGGTGACATTTCAGTATCGAATTTTATTTTTATCCGTATAGGTTTTTTTTTATATATAATTAGCATATTTCTCACGTTCGTAATGCTCGTGTTAATCGGTATTGTATTTTATCAGTATTGCATTTATTGTAGTGTTGTTTTTCTCTTCTGCAAAGCATTGCATTTTTACCGTTTTTCCGATGCTAGCAGTGTTGCAGTATTGAATTTTTTCTGCGTTCTGCTGCATCGTTTACTGGTTTTATCTTACTTTGAATCCAAAACGAATGCATAATTAGATTGTGCTGGTATTTAATTAAATTCAGTATTTCTTTCTGTAATGATTTGTCTTATGTATTTGTTTACTCCTATTTTCATGAAATAATTTTTCTATTGAACTCATATTTAAATTTAGGTGTTGGATCGATTCGAAATAAACTGTTTTGAGTATAAAAATTTAGTTTCCCTTTTGGTTTTAGATTTATTATGCTGTTATGATTAATTAAAATTACATTGAACTATGCATTTTCGTTTCAGTAAAAGGATAAGAGATAATTTAACACCAAGGAATAAATCAAATTAATATATTTGGAATTACAAAGTGAAATATTCCTTTCTGCACATTTTGATTATTTTGAGGATATCTGATTTGCTCTGATACCCATCTTGCATCTTTTTCATTTTAGTAAACTTTATTTCTCTCAAATATACCCCTTTTGAATGCCAAATTAAAAAAAAAAAATTCTTATCAACTGGCACTACAATGTTTAGGCTGGGATTCAGATTTTTTTATTTCCAGTATAAGTTCATTTTGCTTTTTTTAAAACGAAGTCATATGTTTCAACAAGTTTCTTAGAAATTCAGTCATTTTTCCTGATGTGTGTGTATACATACATGGGTTAAATGTACATTTCAATATATTTTCAATCCGTTATAAAAAAAAATATAGTTTTTGAAATTCATTTTGAAATATTGCCGACCTCAATTAGCAAAGGGAAAAATAAAAAATGATGCCAGAAAATTTCCATTTCTATCGTCCTAATTACTACATTTTTTTTTAACCAATCCGAAAGTGTCAAATTGGTTCGAGGTTAGAAATAAACTGGAAAAGAAGAAGAGAAATGAAAAGGACTCAGAGCCTACGATGAAACTCACCATAAAAATCCTGAAGAACTTGGAATTAGTGGGAACTTTCGTCCTGAAGTTTTTCCCTTCATTCACCGACCATAATAACTGCGACACACGTGATATCCCTCATACCTGGCTTTCACCATTTCTCTTAAAGAAAAAACCTTCTCAGTGACTCATTTTAAGATTATTGATAACTAAACCCCAACTTTTTTTTTTTTATTTAATCCCCTGAGCTTCCCACTGCCGCGTGGAGAAAAGATCAAATTCCTTCACCCACTCATTTCGGAACACGATCGTAAAATGGATGTTGAGAGACGGACGGGTCACGCGAGTCGAAGTCTGCTGTGGCACCGGGCGCAATACAGACTCCGCCTTCCTCCCGCTCTGCACGAGTCCGTAGCCCGAGCAACACTGGCACTTCAGATCTTGAGGCCAGATATTTATATGCGAGAGCGCTGAGGTTAGATAGGCATACTCAGCCGTGACCTCGTTCGATCAAACCCCTTTTCCGAGGGAAACAAGTCACTGCAACACCCTTGTTGATCGGTTGGCAGATGGATTGCGTCAAGAGCCTTTTCGGAAAAATCTAGCGGCTCTACAAAAAGAGTTTGTTTAACTCTTTGAATGGGAATATTTCCTGTTTCTTTCAAACGAAAACGGGCAGTGTATTACGGAGCGCAAATGTGCTGTGTACACGCAAGAGATAGCATTTAAATTTTGCTTGCGCTCTTGTTTGTGAATGTTAATCTGTTAATGTACCTCTATTACTCCTTTCTTTTTTTAGACTTTCAGCAGTTGTCTTTTTCTACGACGCAATATATTTCAAGACATTTGCGGTTTTCATTACTATAATTACCGTTGTTATAATTTGTTTTTAAGTGCTCGTTACCTCTTTTGGATAAACGACATGCATACATTTTAATATATATATATATATATATATATATATATATATATATAATATATATATATATATATATATATATATATATATGTGTGTGTGTGTGTGTGTGTGTGTGTGTATTGACACAGCTATTACAAAGAACTGTTATGTCTCTCCTATATATATATATATATATATATATATATATATATATATATATATATATATATACTATATATATATAATATATATATACATACATACACACACACATATATATATATTATATATATATATTAATAATATATATATATATATATATATATATGTGTGTGTGTGTGTGTGTGTATGTATGTATAAATAAAGTGTATGTATATATTATACATATATACGTATATATATATAATATATATATATATATATATATATATATATAATATATATATATATGTATATATATAAATATATAAATATCTGTTTTAAAGCTAAGGACTATATTTCGGTGGACTTACTTCTGCCCTTATCAAGCAGTGATAATGGTGGAAGCAAGTCCACCAAAATATAACCTAAGCTTTAAACCAGTGTGTTTTAGTGGGCCTTTTATACTTGAGGCTTATCCTGTTTTAACATTAGAATTTATTTACTCACACACACACAAACAGACACACACACACACACACACACACACACACACACACACACACATATATATATATATATATATAATATATATATATATATATATATATATATATATAATATATATATATGGATGTATATGCTTTTCTTTAACCCTTTTCTAATTTCCTGTACCTCCAATCAGTTTGCAGGCCAAAAGTTCCCTCTCGGGACGTGGTTCGGGAGTCACGTAAAGCAGTTAGTCCCGTTACTAAATAACCTCTAGTTCCATGCAACGTAAAAACACCATACAAACAAAAACAAACTAACAAACACAGTCCAACGGTATGAGGAGTAAAGAACCTCAGGAATTGAGAAGTTCGAAGCGAGGCACATTTACTACCTATTGGTGATGATGTTCAGCGAACCTGGTTGCTCTCGTAGATAACTTTCAATATTATTTTGTCAATAAATCTTTGGTTGAGCTTCTAGTGTAGAAGTCAGTTTTCATATTATTATCATCATCATTATTATTATTATTATTATTATTATTATTATTATTATTATTATTATTATTATTATTGAAAAGGTCAAAAGAAGAAATACAGCTTAAAACCTTAATGTATTTCCCAGGAAGATTTTCTTCTTTTTTTTATCGAGCTCACGAGGGATACAAAGGCTATTCCTGATAAGTGTGTAAAGTTACCGTTATTTAATCAGTTCTGAAATGTTCACGATTATGATCGTTAATGTAATGATCCATGTAATGAAATTGTTTACAAAATGTCTCGCCTTCAAATGTCATTACCGCAAGTTAAGTGAAGGCTGGTAAATTCTGAAATTCAGAGTTACTGTATTAATGTTGCCTAATTAAGAGCTATGAAAGTATAGCATCATTATTAGATTTTTGTTTGGTTTGTTTTTTAAAAGAGTAAAAAATAGCTTGCATAGAGCTAATTAACAGACCATTTTTAGGGAGAATGACAGAAAAACCCTTCGAGTTTTTACGGCGTAACCCGGAAATTTCATTCATTTATTTGTTCTGTGTTGAATGTTTAAATTCTTAATTATTCATTTGTTTGTTGAACACATCAACATTTACGCGGTTATCAAATGAAATCTTTCTCCGTATATAATATAGAAACGATTCCGTCCTTCTCAAACCTGTTGCCTTTTATAATAAAAATAAGATAGAAGATTTAAAGAAGAGAAGAAATAGATCAGATAAAAAGCTACAGAAAAAATCAATTAAAATCTCGATTGATGTAGACCAAAAGTTAGTATATAAACACCCCCCACCCTCCTTTAATTTATCAGTTGGTGAGACACTGTAACAAAGGTGACCATCCCCTTCGAGAAACAGGAATAAGTCAAAAGTGTAAGGTGACTGGATGCCCCTGCTTTTTTTAACTGGCTTCGTTGGCTCATCTTATAGTACTCTTTCTCTCCCTGTCTTTGCTAGTTGACGAGATCCGATAGGCCTGACTTCTCTAGAAATATGATGTCGAGGTTATCTAGGCTGGAGGACGTATTGTTCATTGAAGTTAGTGGCAGTGAGTTTATTAGTGCTCATTCGATTTCTTTGAGTTTTGTGTCATTTTATTGCATACTAATTTGCTTTCTTCAAAATTCAACTTAGGGTTTTTTCCAACAATGCTCTGCTAAATACATAATTTGTCTCGCAGGTTATTGTATTGACGTGTTCCCTTGTGCCCAAATCCAGATTTCACATCACCACGCGGAATTATATAAACCCCTGGCCCTTTTCTTCTTTATTATCCTTGCTATGGTTACTGCATAATATTTCTTCCAAATTTTAGTGTTGAAATAAAGGTTGAAATCCTATTAACTATATATTTTTAAAATCTATTAGTGGTACCTTTTGCTTTCCTGTCATATTATTTCCATTTCCAATTCTAAGTGAAATATAGATAACCAAGTTCATCATGTAAATTCCGAAGAATGGAATAGGCCCCTGTTCAAGTGTTTTGCCCAGTATTGGCTATTTATGATACGCATAGATTGCTCAAATGTTAACAAAATTTCCCGTATCATTGACATTATACATAAAGTAGAATTGGTTAAGACATGAAATTCACTAATAATTAATTAAAGATGCCTAATGAAGATCTGTCAAGATTTGGCTGAAATGTTAGATTTTTGTTTGTATCGTTTGAAAAGATAAAAAATAAATACTACAGAGGCAGTGAAAAATACCGGTTACCTCCGTAGAGTTTATTTACGGAACAATGCTTAACTTTCATTAACTTTAGTTCCTCTGGGAATGTTCAAACTTTTGTCTGTTCGTCATTTTTGGAAGACGTGATAATTTACTTTCTTCTCGAATGAAATCCACCTCCTTATCCCATTTCCCTTTTAAGGAAGAGTAAGAAATTGTCAATAAATATCAGTACATAATGAAAAAGAGATATGAGAAGTGAATATTTCAATGGTAAAGACGGGTTTTCGTATGTCAACATCTCTCCCTAATGTGTTTATTGAAAGACCCATTGGCCCCTCTTATCAAAGCCTGCTAACTACCTTCGGTATCTATACAATTCCTCCTTCCCCCGATAAAAGTTCTTGGCTCCCAGTTGGAGGAAGATGAGAAATGAAGAAAGAAGAGAACAATTCTCTATTATATTGTGCGAAAATCATTACCTTTTCTTAAACTCGTGTTTCTGTTTGTTTCTATCATTAACCCTCCCACCCCCCTCCCCCCGCGCCCCGTTAAATTCAACCCACCTACCTCCCCGCCATAATATAATTTCTGCAGACTTTTGTTATATAGAACTGCCAACGGTTAGGTTATAGTTAAATGCAGTATATTACAGCATATCTTTGCTTTTTAGTATTTTTTCATAATTTTTCATCTATATTTGCCACGGTGGCGGTGCCAGTTATAGTACACCGTTTTAAAATTCAATTTTTTTTTTTTTTTTTTTTTTTGTCGATTCGATCGTTTCTACGAGGTATTGTTTTCTTATTTGTACACCCGATAAAAACTTTGCATCCCATGGACATTTCATCAGTAAAGAAATAAACGTATTGATATTTGGGGTTACTGAACTCCTTCGACGGTGACCTCTGCCTTTGTGACGCCATTTCCTAAATGACTACAGAGCTACATCAAAGTGTCCCGCTGTGAGTGATCAGAGTAGGACGGGAAGGGGTGTGGGAGACTCATCGATTAGATTTCAAGAAATATAAGAATTTTTCCTCGGTTAATTGGTTAATTACCTTCAAATATTTATTTTAGGGTCGAATTCTGGTGAATTTTCATTGGAAATATGGAGAAGCTCGTGAGCTGATAATAAGCAGGACTTTAGTTTTACCTACTGATACCTTTAATGGCACTATATATATGTATATATATATATATATAAATATATATATATATATATATATATATATATATATATACACGTATATATATATATATATATATATATATATATATATATATATATGTACATTTGTATATATACATATATCTATATACATGTATATGTATGTGTACATAAATATCTCAATCTATCTTTTAATAATGATTATGGGGCTGCAACCCCCATGCCCTGGCTGATCCTGACTTTTACGGTAGTCAGGGAGGGGGAAATAATATTGTTATCCCGGAATTCTACAGGAGTGGTAAAATGATTGCTATTGTCGTTAATTAAAGAAGTTTTTCAGCCACTTAGTGGCATTTCCCTCCCCAAGGGGTTCACTACTCTTCACGAGGCGTTTTTTCTTGCTTCGGGATACGTTATATATGAACCCCAAACTATTTACTTATGTATATATATATATATATATATATATATATATATTTTATATATATATATATATATATATATATAAATATACACATATATATTGAAGGCGGGAATTTAATGCTGACGAAGTGTTGCCGTTTCGGGGACTACCGATTAACGCAAGACAAACAAGCTGGCATGAGTACAGTTCAATGAAGAAGAGTGAAACCAGTTTTAAGAGCATTTATGCGAAGATATATATATATATATATATATATATATATATATATATATATATATATATATATATATATATATATAATATATATATATATATATATATATATATATATATATATATATATATATATATATATATGTACGTATATTTTATATATATGTATATGTGTGTGTATATATATATATATATATATATATATATATATATATATATATATATATATATATATATATTCCGTAAGTAATGAGCTATTCTTGACATTTTAAGTGAAAACTTTTTTTTAACAGCAAATTCTATTCATATTTCATAACTTTTACGAATAAATTGTCACCATTGATGAAAAGGTGGCGAAGGTAAAAATGCTGTGGAAAAGATGTTAACTTGTTGTTAAAAAAGTTGGGAATAGGGAAGTTTTAATTGAAAGCAACCAGAGAAATACAGTCGCCTTCATATGTTTGTCTTAACGACTGGAAAAGTCGTTAAATAAATAAAATTCAGTACATTTTTATGTACTTTAAAAAGTTGAGATTGTAGATTTTTTTAATTTATTTTCGAAAGTAAAGGTGCATTTAAAATTTGCTGTAAGTGTATGGTCAGTTGAAATCTGATCAGCAAGAGTTACGATAATATATTGTTATCAAGGGGAACTCTTGTTTATGGGAGTGAATTACGGTTGGAGGATGTAAATGAGAGCAGGAGTAGAGTTTTATGAGGCTTTTTCCCTAGAGTCAAATGCAAATGCAAGAAGTAAATGGATATTTAAATTTTGGAAGATGGAAGGAATCAATGAACTGGAAACTAAAAGGTTAAAAGAAAAACATGTATAGAATGCTACAGCAGCTTTTCATTTTTACATTGGAGTAGTTATTTGTCTCTTACTCGGGGAGTGAGGCTACAAAATACTTTGTTGTTATTGTTGTTCTTGTTCTTGTTGGGGTCTATGAAATGTCTATGGAAGAGCCCTTCATATTCATGATAGGATATATGATTTGTTATATTGTAATGAAAATGTAAAAGATGAATAATGTGCATGCTAAACAGTACAGAAAAATTATTTTCTAATAAAATATAACGTATTTATTGTAATTTTCTTTGGTGAAACAGGGCTCTTTTGACCATAGATTTTAGGACTTTTTAATTAATTTGGTGTACTGCATTTAGGCTATGTTTCTGTTTGATTATTTTGTGTTTCCAATTATAACTGAGAATATATGAACGTGTTTATTTTGCGTTCTTTGTATCAGATCCTTGTTGTTAGTATTAGTAGTACTAAGTATAAGTATCAATTACGATGACCACTTCACGTTAAGTTAGGATTGTCATGTGAGGGGAAAATCGTGTATGTGTCCCGAGTAAGCTGGAGGGCGCATCACGCCTTGTTTTTTTGTTTTTATTTTATTATTATTATTATTATTGTGTATACTTGCTTGTCTTTAGTGGACTGCGCTCAAACTCGCTGTAGTAGCACTTACCTACGCATGTAGTATACGAACGTGCGTACATATACGTGAATGTTAGTCACTTTATGTCTTCGTTTCCTTTCGTTTTGTTGCATATAATAAGAGAATATGAGAATACCAGGTAAATTTAAATCTTGAAATGAATGAGAATATTATTCTCTTATATACTGTAGTAAGAAAAATTGCTTGAAAATTTATCAACAACAAAAATCCAGTCATATCCTTTTACTTCCCGGTGAATAATATTTCCGTTCCATCATCACTGTGCGGTAATGAATTGCGTGTTTTTGGAAATATTAGTAAATTACTGCCATTCCAACCTAAAAAAAATCTTATGCATGCTAATGAGCTGTATAATTAGGGATATTAATTAGATTTTTTCGAAACTATTTTGTGGGTGAAAACTGTTCATTGTTCATTGGGGGGAAAAAGAGAGATACAGGCAAAAGAATTGAGCATCCAGTTCTTAGTTCGCGGAGTCAAGCATGATAGGAGGCCTCATTCAGTTGCGTCTGTCTTGCGACAGTCACAAGACTTCTAATTCAGTTAATCTGCGAAATGGAGTCCTTTATATATATAGTCATATAATATATATATATAATATATATCATATATATATATATATATTCTATATAGTATAATATATATTTATTATTATAATTATATCTATATTATATATATCTATTATTATATGTTATATATATACATGATAATATTATATTTATATATATATTATATATATATATCATTATATAATATATATATATATATATATATATATTATATGTATTTTATTTATATACATATATATATATAATATATATATATATAGATTATATATATATATTATATATATATGTGTTTGAGTGTGTGTGTGGGTGTGTGTGTGTGTTGTGTGGTGTGGTGTTGTACTATAAGATATAAATATATGTGTGTGAGTTGGTGGTGTGTGTGTGTGTGGTGTGTGGTGTGTGTGGGTGTGTATGTACTATACGTATAAAATATAGGTGTGTGTTTGAGTATAACTAACATGACCTCTTTGGATCTGGACGGTATCTAGCAGAGGTAGCAAATATAAGAGAGAGAGAGAGAGAGAGAGAGAGAGAGAGAGAGAGAGAGAGAGAGAGAGACTTAATATCTTATTAATGAATATGGGAAAATCAATATACGTACGTATTGTTTGTGTGTGTGTATATGTATGTATGTGTTTATATATATATATATATACTATATATATATATATATATATATATATATATTTAAATTTACCACTTACGCAATTGTTCTGTGCATTAATACAATAACTAACAGGACCTTATTGGAACTGGACGGTATCTAGCAGAGATATTTATTCCAAAAAAGTTAGAAACTTTCCAGGACTAGCCGTCCTCATTGTCAAGTATCCGTAGATACTTGACGATGAGGACGGTCAGTCCTGGGAAGTTTCTAACTTTTCTTAAATAAATATTTCCGCTAGATAACATCCAGTTCCAATGAGGTCCTGTTAGTTTTTGTATTAATGCACAGAACAATTGCGTAAGTGGTAAATTTAATATATATAAGCACATACATATGCACAGACACACACACAATACGTACATACATTGATTTTCCCATATTCATTGATAATATATTAAGGCTCTCTCTCTCTCTCTCTCTCTCTCTCTCTCTCTCTCTCTTATATTACTGTTATTTCTTCAAACACATTCCTTTTTAATGCCATTTTGTTTTCAATTCGTTTATTTACTCTGTATATTTTGTTGTTACTTTCTGTCTTTACTCCCTCGTATTGTTATTTGTCCTTAGAACGCTCAATCTCGTTCAAATGTCTTTATATAGATAATACTTTAACTAGTGATATGCTCAGAAGAGGTGCATCTATCTAATATCTGACTTCATGCATTATTATGTAACACGAACGGCTTCTAGAGGCACTGCATATTTTGGAAAAGATGCCTCACTTCAACAAGGTGGAAGAAACCGAATTTCTCCTTACAATCATAAGGAGGAAAATAAGAAACCACTACGCCAAACATCAATGAGAGAGAGAGAGAGAGAGAGAGAGAGAGAGAGAGAGAGAGAGAGAGAGAGAGAGAGAGAGAGAGATTCATTTTCACTTCTCACAAAACTACTAAAAAACGTATTAATTGACATTTTGCAGGAATCCGAACTATTTTTACCAATTACAGAGCTGAAGTTAAAAAAAATAGTCCTTCATAAAGGAATAAACATTTTTTATTATAATATCTGATTAAACTTAACTGGAATTCTAACTTTAGACATTTTTGAGAATAATTGTAAAAAAGAATAATCGAACAGAAAAGTAGTAAAATTCACTTTTCATTAAATGCAAACTGAATAAAACACTTCCGTTAATCGATTGTTGTGTTCTTCATAGTATTCATATAATCAATAAATGATCATCTGCGCAAGTATCCACTTTACACGGTGCTTAACTAGAATATACGACCCAATAATTGTTTATAACACAAACGTTCTCATAACTTACGTTTGAATTACACAATAATGTATACGGAATGGCATATTGGCTTCTCATCTGTGCATTTTAATGGTTAAAGTATTATTTGCAAAGGAGTAATTGATCGATACTGAATGTTTCACCTTTGGATGATAACATTACGAGTAAGCAAAAAATGCAAATAATAAATATTCTAAAAAATAACAAATAAATAAATGAAGCGAAAAATGGTAATAAAAATGAGTGATTTTACAAGCTTGTCAGTTTGGCCATATACGTTCTTATATAATAGACTGTAACAATTAATTGTGCTAATTGCAAAACAGAATTTTAAAAGAAAAATACGTGCCTGAACAAAGAGCATAAACAAACATAAAGTAATGGCGGAGAGAGAGAGAGAGAGAGAGAGAGAGAGAGAGAGAGAGAGAGAGAGAGAGAGAGAGAGAGAGAGAGAGAGAGACGCTTTAAATATGGTTCAAGTCTGGTCATTGTCGTTTATATATATATATATATATAATATATATATAATATATATATATATATATAGTATATAGATATATACTATATATATATATATATATATATATACTATATATATATATATGTTTTTGTATATAAACTCTTGTGAGACATCCTATGTCCATACTTTACCAGTGATCAGGATCACAGAATTAAGTGCTCGAAATATATTGTTGCAACGTTAAAATAGTGTTTTATGGGCCTTTATCTTCATATGCATAAATAACTATGTACATGAAAAATATAGAAAGAATTAGTATCTCTCTACATTCGTAAGCGAAACTTTAGCAGCATAAATCTCTCTCTCTCTCTCTCTCTCTCTCTCGTCTTTTCCTTCTCTCGTCTCTCTCATCTCTCCTCTCTCTTCATGTCCGAAACTTAATTACCAGGGGTACAGGTCCGGATCAGGTTGCGAATTCGGAAGCTTAAGCACCCTGCAAAAATTTGTCATGGATGCAAATTCCTTGATCGGTGAAGTTCGCTTTGTTTTATTTGATATGTCCGCTGTTATTGTTTTGTTCTCTGTTCTTTTTTTTCATCAGAGGTATGTTGTTCTTCCTTGGTCAGATATGCAGATATACGTTTTCTGATTCTTTTGTAACCACATTTTACCGTTTTATGTTTGTGTGTTTTTGTCCACGATAGTTAATAATGTTCTTTTCTGCCGATTTCTCTATTACTTTTTTGTTTCACATTTGTTCTTTTATTAAAAGCATTTTTGTTTTTCATAGCTAAATGCCCAATTCCTATTCATTTCTTTCCGCAGTTTGGTATTGTTTTTACCCGCGTGGTCAGCTCACATCTAAGTCTAGTTTGTTATTCATTGTGTATTTTACATCTTTTATTACTTTTCTCTCTCTTTTGGTTAGGCATCAGCGAATGTTCCTTTTGTGCGGCATTCTTTACTTCGTGTAGTATATGTTTTGTACATTTTTTCCTCTCTTTTGATAGGCGTCAGCGGGCAAGCTTTGTGTTACAAAACTTGTCCTAACTAATCTCGTGGCTTAACCTGTGCTCACAAAGACTCGGATTATTTTATTTGCTGGAGCTGTCAGTGGAATCATTCTCCTTTCTGTATCCCTTTCCCGAATGAAAAGTTTTAAACTTCGGTTTACATTTGGCCTTTGTGTAAACAACACGACTTTTCATCCTCCTGATTACCCATGGATGAATGTTTGTTGGTGAGAGAAAGTAGGACATTGATAAATGATAATTGTTCGCGTAATATGCGTTTGTCTGTGGATTTATGCAATTCTTGAAATTCTAAATCTTACTGAAAGGTTATTTATGAAATGGAATTCTATCTAATTTATTTTTCCAAAAATTGTGGATGAAGATTATGTTACATATTCATTGATTCTAAAAGCCCGTTTTATTTTAACTTCTTGTTAAAATAAAATCTTTGCTGATATTCTAAATATTTTTAGAATACGAATTTGAAGGATCTACCCTGAATATTTTGGTTTCTGGGTAACTAATCATCAGTCTTCCTGGTTTTACTTATTAAAGCTGTGGTCGCATTTCTCAAATTATTTTTTAATTTGCTCATCCTCATTTTCATTTGTTAATCAATGTGTGGTAAAGAATTACGTTCCTGTGTTTATATACGGTTTAACAATGATGATAATAATAATAGTTATTATTATTATTATTATTATTATTGTTATTATTAATATTATTCCCCAAGTAAACTTTGACGAGGCCTTTTTTCCAAGGTCACAGGTTAAGTATTGTCCATATATATATATATATTATATATATATATATATATATATATATATATATATATATATATAATTCGCTTTCTTCTAGGCTTCGGTTCTTGAGAATTCGACATATGTAGCGTATCAGTGGTGTGGTTGAAGTTATTTCGACCGTCACCTATTTTTCAATGTCACTGTTTAATTTAATGGGTAACATTTACATATTTTTGATTTGGATGGAATTTGATAACTAAGTATCCTACATTGGGGTTAGTGATTTTTGATGCAGTTTCTAATGATGTGCTCTTGATTATTTTTCCCTAAATGTTTTTGACCTTCACTTGGTCTTCAAGGCCACTTGCAAATATTTGAATTCCGCAGTTTCATTTCAGGACCTTATTTTCATGATATATCTCAGCTGTTATATAATAATTTCTGTAATCTGAAAGTCGACGTTTTATTTTATTTCTCGCCGGTTTTGATTGGACTGAGAAGTAGGTAACCTTCTGGCTTGGTGATCAGTTCCCAAAAATACGTTTGACTTTGATATATATACTTTTATAGGTTTTATGTTAGCGTCAAAGTTCACACTTTGAATTTATTTCGATAAAACTTGGTTATTTAATTGTTGTTATGCCTCATCACTGATTTTGTTTTTCTATTTTCTACGTTAATCAGTTTTTCAGAGTTACAAGTTAGTTTCATGACGATTGCTATAATCTGCTCTGCAGAAACTGGACAGCTGAAATAACATTTTTATTTCTATTTGATGTTGCCTTTTCATGAGGCACTTTCAAATTAAGCATCATTCACAAAACATACGTTAATGACAATGTAATACCCCATAGGCTAGAATTAACACTAAAGCCTTTGTAAGTATTCAAGTTGTAGATGTTACATGATAGTAATATTTACTGGTTGGCAGTGGGATTAGCTATTAATATTTTTGTACATTTGGTTAACCGCCGTTTGGTTGGAAATGTGGTGGATTGAGATGGTTATTCGTTTACTTCTAGTTAATGGCTTTGGCTTAGCACCCTTTGATTCTAATTGCAATGAACTGAAATTCAGTATGAAATTAGTTAAACAACTTGTTCTAATAGATGTTCAGTTACAAGGTTGATTTGGCGAACTTAAAGGGTATATTATGACCAGCGATATATGTTTTTTATATTCACCATTGTGTCGGCAAAGTCTTTCCTGAGAAACAGGAGTAATGAAGGAGCGTGTTTGTTTAAACAAAAAATATTAGAAGCAAGACTTTGGTTGGCATTTAGAAACTAATTCTTCGAATATTTTGCGCTTAAAACACTCAATGTTGGTTGTTCTGTTTTTGCGTTTCATTTTCTTTATATTCATACAAACATACATATGTGTATATATATATATGTGTGTGTGTGTGTGTGTGTATATATATATATATATATATATATATATATATATATATATATATATATATATATATATATATATACACACATATTTATATTTATATATATATATATATATATAGGTATATATATATATATATATATATATATATATATATATATATATATATATATATATATTTATATATATATATATATATATATATATATATATATATATAAATATATATATATATATATATATATATATATATATATATATATATATATATATATATATATATATATATAAGGCTTTGGTGTTAATTCTAGCCTATGGAGTATTACATTGTTATTAACGTATGTTTTGTGAATCGTAATTTCATCAGAAAAACTCACAGTGAGTTGTTCTTGATACATACAGCTATGCAGCTATGCACATTTCAAACACACTGAATATGCTTGCACAGGTCTTTTGTATTTATTGCAATAGACACTAAGCTGGGTAAATTTTGTACTTACTAAAGTAACATCTTCAATATTGATATAAGATGCTGCGTGTTTCCTTACTCATGCCAGATACATTTGGTTCCCTAAGTTATGTACAACAGTCTCTCTCTCTCTCTCTCTCTCTCTCTCTCTCTCTCTCTCTCTCTCTCTCTCTCTCTATATATATATATATATATATATATATATATATATATATATATATATATATATATAGTGACTGTTGTACATAACTTGGGGACCCTTAAATGTTTAATGAGAACCAAATGTATCTGGCATGAGTAAGGAAACACGCAGCATCTTATATCAATATTGAAGATGTTACTTTAGTAAGTACAAAATTTACCCAGCTTAGTGTCTATTGCAATAAATACAAAAGACCTGTGCAAGCATATTCAGTGTGCTTGAAATGTGCATAGCTGCATAGCTGTATGTATCAAGAACAACTCACTGCTAGTTTTTCTGATGAAATTACGATTGTTTTTTTTTTTTTTCATCTTTTTGGCGTAAAGTATAGCAAGTACGAATCATAGAACCATAAAGAGATTATCTCGGATATTTGGATCGTATGAAGTTTTATGGTATATATTAAACTTCGGATTTTATTTTTCTTTCTCGACGTTGTTGCCTGAATTTTATTTGTTGGTCGATAAGCAATATTATCACCTATTTCTTCTTTTATTTTTCTTCATATCAAAACAAGTTTCTGTTATTTTTCTTCACTTATTTTTATTCATATCACAGCAAGTTTCTGCAATCACTTCGCCAGTGAAAAGTTATATATCAAAACTTAACAGTGGCTTTGGAAGTCATTCAATTTAGAGTAATGAGGAACCTTTCCATTTTATCATATGAAATATATTCACACATCGGCAATATTTGCTTCTTTTATGAATGAGTATCCTCAAGATTGTAAGTCTGAAGAATTTACAAAGCTATAATTGGTACCCGATAATTATATAAACAGTTATATACATATATTATATATATATAATATATATATATATATATATATATATATAAATATATATATGTGTGTGTGTGTGTGTGTGTGTGTGTGTGTGTGTGTGTGTGTGTGTGTGCGTGCGCGCGTAGGATTTGACATACTCTTGATGAGCTTTTTAAGTGGGTGTTTTTGGTGGCATTTAATGTTGTATTGTTTAATCGTGCAAAAAATTCAGTGCAGCGACAAGTGTTGTGATCATATATATATATATATATATATAGATATATATATATATATATATATATACATATATATATATATATGTATTGTATGTATGTATGTATGTATATGTATGCATGTATGTATGTATGAATGTATGTATGTATGTATGTATGTATAATGTGTATAAATACCACTTTGCAGATACAGATATATAGATTTTGGAGCCGAACTGTGTTGTCCCCTTTTTGCCCTGTAGGCGTGTGACCTTTCCGTAAAGGGAAATAACCGTATTTTTTGGAGAAATTTGATTTTCTTCGGTACACAATCAACTTCCTGAACAGTCTGATTGGCCAGATGCATTTTGTCGCCGATATCTGTCAAGGATTCTCTGCTTTCAATCACTCAGGGATATTTGGCTGGAGGGTATATATACATATGTGAATATATATATATATATATATATATATATATATATATATATATATATATATATATATATATATATATATAGATATTTGTATGTACGTATGTACATATATACATATGTATGTAATGTATATTTCATATTTTTGTGTGTGTATATATATATATATATATATAATATATATATATATATATATATAATTTTGTCTTATTCCAGGAATATTCATTTGCAGTTTGTGACGCATTTCGGTTGTATCATTCCCATGTGTACTTCGTGAGAGACACAGGCTGTAGGGAAATGAACACATGTTTGAAATGCAGTCATCACTCACTGCCTGATTAAAATGAGTAGTGCCTCTGACCTGTAGTTTTTAACACTTTGTGCTGATGATATTTGAGCGCAAAACGCAAAAAGCCTTTGAAATTACTTTTGGTTTGCTGAAAGCTTTTTTTTTCTGTACTTAATGCAGTTGAAAGATCAGAATTACATTTCATCTATTTTAAGCTCTTTATTAGAAGTCACTTACATGATTATGCGAATTATAGTGAAGCTAGAAGCATTTTGTTTTCGTTCTTCGTATCTGTAACTGTAACATTGTTGGATCTCTGACTCTTGTTTTTTTTCTTCGATACCTTCGAAAATGACACAGTATGTTTCTTAGATAAATGATAAATGCCCAGAATGTTTAAGGGAAACCGAGGTTTAAAGAAAAAGAAAAAAAAATTACTAAAAGCATGTAAAGAAATTTGCCTTGGTCTTCAATTTAGATTCCACTCGTAGATCAGCTGTTTGTGACGACAGGTGCATTTGGAAATTTGACAGTAATTTGATTGTCTCACTGTTTAAGATTATTCTAAAAAAAAAAAAAAATCTCGGTATTGGCTTTCTCTCATAATATAGAATATTCAACGTTTAAAAAAGTATTTTAAGCAGGAAAAGTATTTTAAAATCTACCAAAAATAAATTTATAAATAAATTTAAGATTAGTGAAAGTAAAAACATTGTTCCACAGTTAGCAGCAAGTACGTGGTGCTCAAGTGGCCGGATTTTAAACTGTCCTGAACAAGAATTGATACATTCAAAACTTATCATATGAAACGATATGGCGTAAATGGGTTTAGGACTCTCTCTCTCTCTCTCTCTCTCTCTCTCTCTCTCTCTCTCTCTCTCTCTCTCTCTCTCTCTACAGCCCGATCTGCTTGGACAAGCCAGACTTACGCAGTGATGGGGCGGTTTATTTTTAAAAAGTAAATATCCGCGGATTAGCTTCATTATCAGAGATTTAATTGCTTAGAGCGAAATGGATTAACTTTCAAGTTAAATGTAAATGAACACTCGTATTGATTTGCTTAATTAAGTGATGACGTCTTAACTGGCTTTGATTAGCCATCTAATTGGTTTTTATCAATTGCTTTATATCTTAAATAAGCCAAACGTTGCACGTTCGATTTTATTATTTTATGCTGAACTACTGTCTCGTTACATATGTTTATATAGTCAATAGATTGTATAAGAAAATAAATCACTATACGCGCTTTGGGTGTTGCTAAAAAAAAGTTGAGCGTCAATAACCATACTTGTTACGGCGCCTGATTTGCCGCTGGGGAAACTAATTGTTATAAGTTTATCCATCTTTCAAACGAGCTTTCATGAAAACTCGTAAATACTCTGTTAAATTTTGGACTCAAAATTAGCCATTGCTTGTTATAAGTTCTGTTGTAAAGTTATAGTTTTTTTTTTTTCTTTTCTTTTCTTTTGGCAAGGCTTTCAACCAACGCTCAACCCTACACATATCTGGATTTGAAAAAATGGCTTCTCATAGGTCTCTTTTACTATTTTTATTATTTGATATTTGTTTGCTTATACTGTTTATTTATTACTTTTCCACATCGTTCAAAGGTTGGTAATCTTTAATTGTGTTCTTCCTGATACGGAACACTTCAGTTCTTGTGTGTTTCATGAATAAAGAAGTAGACCTCAATAACATTCCTTGCACTGGACAAACATTAAGAATGTTTGTCCAGTGCGAAGAAAACTATTTTTTTTTTTAAATAGACCTGGTCTTTCCCTTCAACCTTGATTCAGTGCTGAATGAAGATTACTTTTGCCATCACAGTTGGGGTATATTTTTCACTCCAAGAGTGAGTGTCATTTAGCTTTAAAGTCTTTGTTTATTTTGAAATTGCATTAAATCTGACGTGATGTTGTTCTTTTAATATACTGACGTGTTCGCTAAAATCTAGATTATAGGAAAAGCATTATAAGCTAAATAATATTTTTGTAATTCATTTATGGAGTATTATAATATCAGTATCTCAGCTGATTTATCATGTATGTATTTATTCACTGTCAAGTACTTTAAGATTCTTTTTCCATAATAATAGTGAATGTTTAAGCGGTCTTTATTTAATACCCATTAATTTCTTGACTTTAAGTTTATCAGCGATTGATGGTGTTCCCTTTTATTATTATATTCTTTTCATTTTTTTTTATTCTTTATGAAATCATCTGTTGTTAAACAACGGCTTAGAATCTATCGTATTGAAATTAGAAGTATCGGATCTAGAAAAACATTTTTTGTGTGTGTGTGTGGCATTTAGTGTCACGTTCAAAGAGACTCCTTCGAACAGCGAGAAAATATGACCTGTCAATGACTGTCTCTCCAGAAACCAGGTGAGAAATTCATCCCTGTACGAAGAAAATGGATATCAAGTCGACACTTCCAAAAAATTTGTCAGTGATTTTTCGTTGTCTCGCTTCCCCCTCCCAGCTCACTGTACAGCAAGAATTGAATTGTAGGGAAGGGTTTTTGAACGAGAGAAACTCTCCTTGGCCGAGTAGGTAAGGGGGCCTATGGGTACAAGGGGCGAGGGGCGGGGCCGCTGTGATCGCTTCATCCCCCATCCCTGCACCGAAAAGGGTCGGCCAAATATTGTCGATGGGTATGACCGGGAAGGAGTGATTTTTCTAACCTTACTTAGGCACGACCTGCCACTGGAAGGGCTTAGGCGCTGAGCCTTTTGTCTACAGGGCTGGATGTGGTGGATCTCCTCTTAAAAGCTACTCGGCTAGTAGGAGGGGAGTGCCACTGGGATGTGGGGAGGGGGGCGGCTGAGGAGAAAGTACAGTTTCGTGTAATTTCGAACGACTTCTGCTTAGTCATAAAATCCTCTATTCTTCTTTGGAACAGTCAAACCTTTCCGTAATATATATATAATATATTAATATAATAATAATATATATATATATAATAAGTATTTATATAATTATATATATAATTATATATCTATATATATATATCATATATTATTATATATATATATTATATATATATACTATATATATATACTATATCATATACATATACATATATATATATATATATATATATATATATATATATATATATATATTATATACCATATACATAGTATTTATATATATAAAATATCCCTTATTATTAATTAATATATATATTAATATATATAGTTAGTTATTTAATAAAATTCGAGGAAGTATAGCAAAAGGATAGAAGTAAGTGAAGTTTGTGTTATAAGAAAAGAAGTGGTTGTTGATCAATTATACGATAACAATTCGTAAGAACTTGTGAGTATCATTAGACAAAAGGAAGTAGATGGGGAGAATGGAAGTAAAAGACAATTGCATTAAGTTTTCATCACATTAACATCTACATTGGAATTCATTTTAACATAACACTAGTTTATTGAATTATTGCATTCCATAGACGTATTGCGCTGGTAAGCACTTCCGTTATCAGCCCATGAAGTGAAATAAATTCATTACTTGTCAGTTCCATTTACAAACTTTTTCGCAATTCCTCTGTTAGTCTCGGAATGAGAATATTAATCATATCGAAAAGAATATTTAATACTATGATTTTTTAATACGTTTAAAAAAAGATGCTTCCTCATACATGCTGGCGTTAATATACGGACTCTCTCTCTCTCTCTCTCTCTCTCTCTCTCTCTCTCTCTCTCTCTCTCTCGGTCTCTCTCTCTCTCTCTCTCTCTCCGCACTTTTCTTGTCGGGCGACTTTGGCCTTTGTTACATATACACTGTGTTAAAGTATTTTAGAATAATCCGAGCGAGAGCTCTGCTTCAGCGCCGACTGATGCCGGAGTTATCCACAGACACGAAAATTATTCGCTTTGCATTTACGGCGCGATTTTTCCTCCCCGCTTCGCTCTTGTGATCTCGCCGTGCTTCCCAGAGGGAATATTCTGATTGGATTTTTTAAAATTTATATATACAATTCTGGTGTGACAAGTTTCATACAATCATTTAAGGTTTCAGTCGTCATATCAAAATAATTTTTCATGGGACTTTTTTTTTTTTTGCTCTCTCTCTCTCTCTCTCTCTCTCTCTCTCTCTCTCTTTCACCTTTGCTTCCCATTGCATTAGGAATCCGCACTTGCAGCCGGTGTGTGTGTGTGTGTGTGTTTGTTGTTGCTTCTTAATTTTTCTGCTTTTAAAGCTGAGCTGCTGTTCTTTCCCTCATAGAACATCGTTCTCCTGTTCTCCTGCTGTTCTCTTCCGTCTGAACATTCTGACAGCACATAACGATAAATGTCCGTGCGTATACCTTAATAACGGCTTAGTAGTTACGCAACTGTTGACCTTGTCTCCTCGTTTACAACTCATTGTCTGGACCAAACAGGATTCGTACATGGGTATGCTTCCCGGGCGGGCGGGCGGGGGCGGGGAGGGGATGGGGGGTGTTCGTTTAGGGGTCCCGCCAGAGGTGGGTATTTCATTGTTTATTCCCTAGTCTTGGCGCGTTACCGGTCGTCTTCATATTTATATTTTTATAATTAGGTAAATTTACCCTTTTTCTTGATAAGGTAGTACTATGGCCATCTTATTCCCGAATCGTTCATAGATTTGCTTTTGTCGGTTTGTAAAACTTGCTTAGAAAAACACTGATGGCAATGCTTATATTCTGTAATACAGTAACAACATGATAATAATACCTGCAAAATACTGTAACTTGATGCAGGAAACAAATCAGCTGTTGTTTAAATCATCATTGTTATGAACATAGTTAGTTGTACTGTTTAACCTTTGCAAATGATTACTTTTCTCCAGAAAAATATTTTGGTTTTTAGAGCTTTTCGGTTATTAGTATTACAGATAAAAGATCGTGGACCCGCTTACTAGATGTTTTTCGCTGTTTGCGTTAATATTAATATTATTAATATTTTAAAATTGGTAAATCATTGTTATAAACGTTTTAGTGGTTTATATATTTGACTTTGGTTGTTTTGGGATGATGGTTTTGAGTATACTGTTGTTATAAGTGATATTAACTTGTTTTAGTATAGTAATTTATGGCATATTTTTGTTTGAACTAATAAATTAGTGGTAAACTGTTTGGATAGGCATTTATAAGCGTATTAGTTTGAGGGGAGTACAGCGTATAAATACACTTTATAGCAAAAACACGCCTTCACGTATACATACAACGATATATCGGAGTTTCTTTTATACCGTTGTAGGCTTGGACGCTTTTATCAGTTAGCTCGGTGAGCTAATATATATATAAACCTATATATATATATATATATATAATTATATATATATATATATATGTATATATATATATGTGTATATATATATATATATAGATATATATATTATATATATATATATATATGTATCTATTATATGAATTTAATATAATGTTAATATATACATATATATATGTATATATTGTGACGTTTATAGATCGTTCGTCTACCCCGCAATTAACTACAAATAATTTGATTTGGAAAACGGCAGCCATTTCTTTAGAATATCAGCTGATTTTTAGTAACCGCGGGAAACCCAAACCCGCCAGCTAGAGATAGGAAGTTCCCCATGTGGGGAAAGAGTCTTTTATCAGCTGTAGGGGGGGTATCTCAAAAGGGAAGGGTGTAGGCAGATGGTACTTCTTAGACCTATACCTTAAGCTCTCTTTCCTGTGACCCCTCTGCTGGCTGTATGCTTGTTTTCCAGGATTTGCCTTGATCGTGTGGTTAAGCTGACCTCCAACCCCCAAGCAACCCAACTGAATTCTGTCTCAGTCGGCTGCGAGACGTGATCTCGGACAGAGGTCAAATTACCTGCCTTCCTTTAGGCCTACCCAGGGCGTGAGTGGCGCGCCGATGACCCAGGCCTCAGACAAAGGGGCCCCCATACTTTCCTACAAAGAGCCACATTTTCTTCAAAGGTCCACACTGAACACGACATCCAGGTACGTCTTGTGGAACAGCATATTGCCAGTCTCTCCACCTATTATCATTGTGATCCTCATTCTCCCAATTCAATTTCCAGCAACAAAAGGAATTCATCCCTTTGTTCCCTCTCACTGCCTCATGGCCGCATGCTTCCCCTTGTGTGATCGTCCCAGACCAATGGAGTCATTGCATACTTCAGTGAAACCTTAAAAGTTCCTTCTCCCCAGTATTAGAGAATTAATTAATCAAAGCAAGAAGTCATTTTTTCTTTTATGTCGTTTAATCTGGGATTCTTTTCCAGATTCCATGAGTCACGTGCCGTCTCTCTGTCCGCAAGTGTGCATTAACCCAAGTGAATGAAAATCAGCTTGAATTGAATGAGACTATAAGCCCCAACGTGGGGGCCAATATCATTTAACTTTTCTCCAGGCCAGCACGGGCCTTTTTGTAAATAAATAGTTTTAAAGTAACGAGCTGAGTTTTCTGGCGACCTTCCCTCTAAAGAAAGAAATCAATAATAATCAGTTTACGGTAAGTTCAAGCAATTCCCTCTTGAAATCCCTAAATTACTTCCGTTTACGTATCTAGCTTCTCTCAAGGCCCTATATACGTAACATTGTCGACCTTCGCCGAGGATATGAACCTAGCTTGCTTAAAAAAAGCTTGTAAATCGCGTTATCCGTTGTAAAACGTAAACTGTAAATTATTTTACAAAGCGTAAATAAGCACACTTGCAGGGAAAGAAGACACACTGACTCACGGTAAGGTATTCCATCATTAAATATGATTATTTATAACCTATGTTAGCTTAAGGTACGTTAAGTATTTTTATTTAGAAGTGTTTTAAACAAATGTGAAGGTAGAAATATTATTATATTGTAACGGCCAGAGCGCCGAGCGAATTCTGTTACTTTGTGCTGTCCTCGTCGGACGAGACAGAGCACGTGTGTAGAATAGATGCCATGAAGAACCAGATCAAACTAGGAAGTGCTTTGCCAGGTGGGTTTATTGCTGTGTTTGAAAAGCCTAGCTAGTTAGGAAGTGTTTTACTAATAGTTAACGGACAAAGAAGTGGTACAATTCTTTTGTCTGTGATATGTTAGGGTATCCATTTTTAACTTAGTTTTCATTCCAAGTGTTGGTAACCGCTACCTCTCAGCTTAAATTCAGCTTAGAGCATTCTCGCGCCTGCGCGGTCTCAACCAACCTTCGTCTCATTCACAGCGGCAGCCATGTTTGTTTTCCCTTTCAACATTATCTAAACAATTTAAGCAAAGTAACGTAAGTCTCGAAGTTTTAACGTAAATAATATCCGATCTCGGTACTAGTAATTCTATCGTTCTGCCAGAGAAAATTAACGTAATTCGCCTTGAATAAGAAAGTAGAATTTTGTGTTGTAAATTGCCTTCGCATTTACAGAGAATCAGCTGATTCGCCCGCGCTGGTCAGCTCTCCTCACATGTTTCACCTCGCATTGCTCACTCGCGCGCTGAGCGAAGTTTCATTTCACTTCGCACTTACGTAACCTCATTTACAATTGTTTGCTAACATCGTTTTTTAAAATCCTTACCGTCAATTTCACTGTTCACGGGGACCTAGTAATCTTACATAAAGTTAACGTAAATCTCAAGTAGAAGGTAAATCACAAGAATTGTTAACGTAAAACGCGTCGTTGTAAAATTCATATTGAAACGCAAATCATTTCGTAAGCGCGAGCCGCTACATTAACGTAAAATCGTTCACCACGAGCGCGTTATCATTTTCATAAAACGTTATCCAAAAGCAATTCTTTCATTAAAAAACGTTAACGTAAGTAAATCATTTAACGCAAGTTGCGTCATATTAAACTAACATTAGTAGTTCATTCAAATATAAGGGAGTTCATTCATATATCATTTTCACCCTCTCCGAGAGAGAGAGAGAGAGAGAGAGAGAGAGAGAGAGAGAGACGAACCAGAACCCAGTATTCACGAAGCCAAGAGTGCTACATCTTACCATTAATTATAGCATGCAGAATTAACATTATTTTAGTCTCTTGTGTCTTTCATTTACACAGCGTGATACGTACGCGCCTGTGTCCATTGCAGTTTGCAAGCATTTATTCATTTCATTTATCGAGTACTTCAGCGAGTGACTGAGCATTTCTAAAATTTCCATTACCTGTCGTTGCCCGAGTGGTCTTTTCATTTTCTTTTATCACAAAAGACTTGCGTATACCGCAAGCACAATTCGCACAGTGTGGCCACGCAAATTCATTACTTTCAGACAGGGAAGTCGTTACCAGTTTTAGTGGACTGGCCACCACAGTGCACGTCAGGTCTTACCATTTTACAGTGCCACTAATTCCCTTGACACTGTCCATCGACTGGCTGCTGAAGTACTCCCACCTTTTAACTTTCTCTCCTCCACTATTACTCTGCCATGGAGCAGTGCCATTTCACTTCAGTATATTTAAGTATACTGCATGTAGTGTCCGGGACACACCAGCACGATACCAGTGCTCCAAGGAACGCCTCCATAAATGCCATTGCACCTGTACAGGCCGTACAGGTAGCCATTAAACCTGCGTGTCCGTCCTTACGGAACGCCCAACCCAAATAATTAGTGTGTCCGTGTACAAGGGTCAGTGATCCTTCGGAACACTCAACAAGGGAACGCCTCCCAGAAGTGCCGCAATACCAGCCCTAAGTGCTGACAAACCTGCGTGTCCGTCCTTACGGAACGCCCAAGTAATTAGTGTGTCCGTGTACAAGGGTCAGTGATCCTTCGGAACACTCAACAAAGGGAACGCCTCCCGAAGCGCCGCAATACCAGCCCTAAGTGCTGACAAACCTGCGTGTCCGTCCTTACGGAACGCCCAATTCATTAATGTCCGTGTACAAGGGTCAGTGATCCTTCGGACCAATCAAGGGAACGCCTCCCGAAGTGCCATCACACCTGTACAGACGTACAGGTAGCCCATTCCAACGTCTCCCAAGTTGGGACAGCCCGTAAGTGTGACGTACACAGCACACTTCATTCGATTTTTTCACCTCATCAGAAGGTGCCATCCACAAAGTTGCCACCGAGCACCCAGTCTTTTCAGACTTTTCCCTTACCACGTCGCAGAACCCATTTCCAAGTGAGTGCCACTTTCCACAGTAGGCACTCCTATTCCATTCCGTACCCTTCCTGGCCATTATTTTCATTTTCCTCCGAGCCTCTACTGCAGCCTAAGGGAAATGTCTTCCCCTGCTTCCCGCGACTTCTTTGCCAGAGAGCTAGAGAAGCTCGGAGCCCTCATAACTCTGGCAAGGAGGCTGGTTACACTGGACCAGCACTAGACCAGTGGATAAGGCGCAGCAGGCTGCCGCGCGCCTGCAAGAAAAGGAAGAAAGGGAAAACCAGAGAAAAGCCGGAGAAGCAGAGAGAAAAGAAAGAGAAGCAGAAAGGAAGGCAAGGGAAGAAGCGAAAGCATGAGCTCGCTCTCAAGGAGAAGGAACTCGACATCAAGCGGAGAAGGCCCGTAAGGAGAGTATCCTAGCTCAAGCCACTCTGCCAGCTTCCAGCCCTGCACCCCCTGTCTCTCTTAGTCCCGCCGTCTCCGGTCACCTGACATCCTTTCTATTTGTGAGCCTGGTCCTGATCCATTGCCCGGATATAGAAAATTCTGCCGCAACTTATTTCCTGCCAGCCTTTTACCTTTTTAACGCCTACCTCCTCCCTTTTGGAAGAGGTCAAGCCCACCAGTTAACCCCGATTGCTTCCGAGGGTGATTCAACGGAGGTTCCCTTAACCCTCCCCACCGTCACATCACTGCCAGAGAGGACTCTTCACCTGTGCCAGAGCACACTGCCAGCCTTGGTGACTCCGCAGATTCGCAACCTGTGGGGCCATCTCGGCCTTATCATCCAGTGCCACGGAAGAGGTTCTGGAACAAGTTCTGCCGAGACTGTGGCCGCAAGGGTCACATGTCTGCCAACTATGGAGGGTGCGCAAATTTTAATATTCCTGCCATCGCAATGGCCGTCACCAATCCTTCTTCTCTAGGACCCCCAGCTAAGGGCCCGGGCCCTATAACCGTCGCACTCCTCCAAAGTCATCATCAGCCAAGCCATGTCAGAGCCTACGACGACTCTGGCGCTCAAATCTCCCTGATACGGGAAGACCGTGTCCCCCGAGGGGCTAACATTGATAGACGTCAGTTAATCACCATCGAAGGTATCAACCATATTAAATTGATCCTTCCGACCGTCCAATTGAGGGTCACCAGACCTAACTTCTCCAGAGTTTGTACCCTTGCAGTTGCAAGCTACATTCCAGGAGGTTACGACCTCCTCCTAGGGCAAGACATGAAGTCTCCCTCGCATTCCAAAAAGCCTAGGGTCCTAACCCCACAACGAATCACTCCAAAGCAAGGAGTCATCGAAGTTCTACTTCCTCCAGGAAGTACGTCCACCAACAGTCTCCCCCGCTACCAAGGAGGGAGATTGACCATTCACAGTTCCGTTGCAAAACCTGTAACGTAATAGGGCACTCCACAAATTGGCCTAGGTGCCCTAGCAAGTTATGTGCAGCGGACACTGTCCAAGTCCCACAAGGCTTAGCCTTCCAAAAGAGACAGGACCCTCTGTCTCCCATAACCAAGGGCACGCTGAGAGGTATTGCACCTCCGGTACCCGCCACAGGTCCAGTCGACCTCAACTCTCTGCCAGTCCCACTTGGCAGCACTGCAGCCGTGCCAAGCTCCGTCCAGCCTGGACGTAGAGCCACCACCGAACTTGACCTCTGCGCCTGGCCCCGAGCTAGCGCCGGCGCCTAACCTAACCAAGGATCCTCCTACAGGAGATCTTCCAACAGGCATGGAGCTTACCGCAGCCCATGGCCAATCCAAAGTCCCTGAGTCTTCTTCACCCTCACCACTGTCGCCCGAGGATGAACCTCCGGCGGCAGACCTAACCCTTCATACCTCCTCCGGTAAAACCAGGAACTGCCCGACCAGGAGTTCAAGCCTGGAGTTTTTTCCCCCCTTACGACGGCTTGTCGCAGTAGCCGGAGTGGAGGGCCTCCCCTGCAGTAGGTTCCACCTCTACGACGGTTGCTGCAGATACCGAAGTAGGGTGGGTGTTCTCCTGCAATCCCTCAGGCTACCACTGCCTCTGCTCCTGCCGGCGTTTCTGGCCTTTCCCCAGAGTCGGTGCCTCCGTCTACTCCTAGGACTGGTATAGCCAGGTCCTGGAGGAATAAGAAGAAGAAGAAGAAGGGACGTAACCAATCATTAACATATTAACAAAAGAGCCACATGCTCTCCTTGACACCTGTGCCTGAGGTACAGTGTCACATTCATTTGCAGAATGATCCTGGCACCTACCCAGAGAAGGTAGCCAGCCTGATCTCTGCCAGTAGCACTAACCCTCTAACCCCTAGCCATTGTAATACTAACCCTCACTTAAATATAACTACCTCATTGCATTTCCCTCCTGGTCAACTAACCACTCATCATCCCCAAGCATCATTACCTCTTATCATGTATTTTTACAATTCCGTCGCTGAACTACTGCTGTGCGTACCACACTCTGGAATGATTGCGTCTTCATTTAACTGTATTGAGTAGGTTAGGCTAATGATTTAGTACCAGGGCATTAGGTTAGTAGCAAGTAGAATTTTCAAGTAACCTTATCTAGGGGTAGAGTAGACTGTCGTCACAAGACAACCCGTAGTTATTAATTAGGCTAGACTACATCACTAAATTAAGTTAGTACACTTAGCATCTTTGCCTATAAGTTAGGTAGGCCACTGTAGTTAGCTGTATCGCTGCTCAAAAAACTTCAAGTTGGAGTAGGAGAACGGGGTAGTCGAGACGATCAATTTATTTAAGCCAAGACCTTCACACCCGAAAGGGAGTGAATGCCTTCTTAACAGGGGGAGCTGTGACGTTTATAGATCGTTCGTCTACCCTGCAATTAACTAAATAATTTGATTTGGAAAACGGCAGCCATTTCTTTAGAATATCAGCTGATTTTTAGTAACCGCGGGAAACCCAAAACCCGCCAGCTAGAGATAGGAAGTTTCCCCAGTTGGGGGAAAAGAGTCTTTTATCAGCTGTAGGGGCGTATCTCAAAGGGAAGGGTGTAGGCAGATTGGTACTTCTTAGACCTATACCTTAAGCTCTCTTTCCTGTGACCCTCTGCTGACTGTATGCTTGTTTTCCAGGATTTGCCTTGATCGTGGGGGGTTAAGCTGACCTCCAACCCCCAAGCAACCCAACTGAATTCTGTCTCAGTCGGCTGCGAGACGTGATCTCGGACAGAGGTCAAATTACCTGCCTTCCTTTAGGCCTACCCAGGCGTGAGTGGCGCGCCGATGACCAGGCCTCAGACAAAGGGGCCCCCATACTTTCCTACAAAGAGCCACATTTTCTTCAAAGGTCCACACTGAACACGACATCCAGGTACGTCTTGTGGAGCAGCATATTGCCAGTCTCTCCCAACCTATTAGCATTGTGATCCTCATTCTCCCAATTCAATTTCCAGCAACAAAAGGAATTCATCCCTTTGTTTCCCTCTCACTGCCTCATGGCCGCATGCTTCCCCTTGTGTGATCGTCCCAGACCAATGGAGTCATTGCAATACTTCAGTGAAACCTTAAAAGTTCCTTCTCCCCAGTATTAGAGAATTAAATTAATCAAAGCAAGAAGTCATTTTTTCTTTTATGTCGTTTAATCTGGGATTCTTTTCCAGATTCCATGAGTCACGTGCCGTCTCTCTGTCCGCAAGTGTGCATTAACCCAAGTGAATGAATCAGCTTGAATTGAATGAGACTATAAGCCCCAACGTGGGGCCAATATCATTTAACTTTTCTCCAGGCCAGCACGGGCCTTTTTGTAAATAAATAGTTTTAAAGTAACGAGCTGAGTTTTCTGGCGACCTTCCCTCTAAAGAAAGAAATCAATAATAATCAGTTTACGGTAGTTCAAGCAATTCCCTCTTGAAATCCCTAAATTACTTCCGTTTACGTATCTAGCTTCTCTCAAGGCCCTATATACGTAACATATATATATATATATATATATATATATATATATATATATATATATATATATATGTGTGTGTGTGTGTGTATGTATATATATATATATATATATATATATATATATATATATATATATATATATATATAATATCTGAGCGATATTAAGCTAAAAATATCGCTTAATATGGAATTCACAATACTTCGAAATTTAACTGATAAGTGCATCTGCCCCGGAGAGTATACGAACCTGGGCCTTGTGAATCGAATGGCCAAGTCGACTGTTATTAGTGTATCTCGACCAAGGGCCGATGCATTTATTACTTATAATTCCTCTTAAGTGCAAGGTATTTCCAAGGTATTTAGAATTGTTATTTGCTGTTCAATATTTGTGAGTACACTGAAGTCATGCGCCTCTCTCTCTCTCTCTCTCTCTCTCTCTCTCTCTCTCTCTCTCTCTCTATCCGTATATATATATATATATATATATATATATATATATATATATATATATATATATATAGACATATATATATATATATATATATATATATATATATATATATATATATATATAATTTATATATAGACATATATGTATATATATATTTATATATATTATATATATATATATATATATATATATATATATATATATATATATATATATATATATGTATGTTATGTATAGATAGATAGATACCTAGATAAATACTTAGATAGGTTTAGATATATATGTGTGTGCATTTAAGTCAGTGTGTAGGTATGTACATTTTTGAAAGGTAAATTAAATGACTCATCTTCCGTGCGAAAAGTGTCCGCGGTACTGGCACAGATATTTGGCAAATACGCGCGCAGTGTGTATTCCTCACCAATTGTGTGAATACATTCAACGAAATTGTAAAGGATCAAACTTGTCCCCCAGTTGTCACAGCTGTATCACACAGCAGCGCCAGAAGCGTATGACCAGACGCTGCCATTGAAGCTGGTTATATGTATGAGGTTAGTCGCACTCTGGTCTTTATGTCAGTTATGAACGCACCCTTGGACATTGTTTCTTTCTTGCATAGTGTCCGATTTTGATTTTTAGAGGTGGAATAATTCATTCATGAAAAGATAATAGACTGGGATATATTCTTGCCAATAGTTAAGTCCATTCTGTTCCTGTCTGTTCTTGTTGATGGCGCTACAGCTAACCATTTCGCTACTACAGCTGGCGCTTCAGGACTCCATAATATCTGCAGCACCAGCTGTGTCCCGCTGATGTTGGCTTTATTCCTTTTTCGGATCGATTGTCAGATAGTATTATGTACAATAGATGTCAGGAGCGCCATTATCTCACTGTGTCTCCCTGCAAATTTGAAAGTACGTGTTCATTTTCCTTCATCGTTTGATTGATACAGAATAAATCTGTGGGCATTTTTTATTATGCGTTTTCTTTAGTGTAAGATTTTTATTTATGCGAGCTATATACCGAGAAATGAGGGTCTAACTATGTGACGCAAATGTTCCTTAGGTTATTCATAAAAGTCAGAATGTGGTATTTTGTTAGTTCGGGTAGTGAAAAGTTTCAGCTCGTCCAAACAATTTTATTGAAACACCGACTTCATACCTTTGTCATAAAAGATTAGGAAGACAGGTCCAGATTTCTGTCTCCCAGGGTAGGTTTTTACTATAATTTCTCATGTTATTAGAAACCTCACTTAGGTGGGTTGGCCACTACTGCCCCGTTACCAATATTAGTTTATGATTTACACAATTCAGAAATTTAGTTCCTTCGCCGTATTCTTTACTTGTAGCGTGAACTTTTACGTTTAATTATATGCTCGGTAAAATGGAATGTGTGCTTAAAACGGTGTTTGGAATATTAAAAAAATGAGGTGGAAACAGTGCTTTCATTGGGTAATGGATCAAGCAAAATGATCAGCTAACCATCTTATTTTGTTGCGTTTTACTTCTAATCCCCTGTTCTCTAGTTCAACACAATTCCATTTTCTGCCTCTAATATTTGGATGCTGGAGATCGTCTACTTCTTTCTCTTTCTTTGACACTAAATGCCAGATTACAAGACGGAATTTATAAAGGAGAAAGTAGTATACCTGTAGAGAAGCTGTTAGACCTACATAAGCACATCCATGGACTGGTTTCCCAATCTTGGTATCGTATAACAAAACCCTAATACTTTGTCGTAGGACTCTTTATCTCAATGGTAACTTGTACGTGACAGTTTGTCACAGCGGTAAAAAGAGTTGAAACAGTGATGTAAAGGACTCTAAAACAAAGACTATACTAAATGTAAGTATATTACAATTGTGAGTTACTTCAGACACCGCTGTTCTTGGGATGAAGAAGAATATGCGGAAACGCTGTTTCATATTAACATGACGATTTCGTCCGGAGCAACTAGGCCGTTAATGCCAATCCTTCGGGGACTATTCTGTGGACTCATTTTCATAATATTATCGTCCCCCGAGGCCTTTCGAAAGAGAGAGAGAGAGAGAGAGACTGAGAGCCAGCATTGACATAGGCCTTGATTATTAACAGCCGAAGGGAAGTTGTTTTACACCGTGTTGGTGAAGGATGAAAGTTGTCTCTCGCTGGTAACAATAACTTGAGATGCGCTCCAGTGAAATAAGCCGAATTCTGATTTTCTCGACAATTTTTCTTTTTGATAATTTTATTTTTATAATCTTATTTGGAGTTGCTACCGTAAGTCGTCCTGTGGGTGTACAGTTTCTGTGGATAAGGAATAACACAAACGCACAAAAGGTAGTCGTTGGGATTAGTGAAAAGTTTTTTTTTTCCATTAAATGCTGAAGTGACATTTTACACTACATTGTGTATTCCGTATGATGTTTTTATGTCAAGGAAAATAGCCAATAATCTGTTTGTATTTAGAACGTGTTTTTTTATTATTTTATTACAATGGTAGAGATTTACATTAACTGCGTATTATCGTTGACAGAGTACTTGACAAAATAGACTAGTACGTGTAAAAACCTATGAGTTTGGACATATTCGGAGGGCAGAATGATGCAAATTTATTATATTAAAATGATCAATCTACACGCACCAGTACTCATAGACATACAAACGTACACACACACAATCATGTACTTATTGCATATATACGTGTATATATATGTGTGTGTGTATATATATATATATATATATATATATATATATATATATATATATATATATATTGTGTAAGTGTATTTATATGGTTATATGGGCATGAGGTTCCTAGTCAACTAAATGCTGGGACATAAACGACATTGGCAGTAGGGCTTTCAACACCACTTGTCTAATATTCTTCATCTCGCTTAGGAATCAAACACGGGTCCTATCGCTGGTGGGATGAGCATCCTAAGCACGGGACTACTGAATATATCTAAGTAATAAATGGTATGTCAGAAAGTCTTACATATGCTTATGTAAATGTCTACAAATCCGATGCCAAATTCTCTTCCCCAACCTCCAACATAGAAAAAAGGAAAAAAAAAGTTGGCGGAAAGGTGTTTCGGATCTATTAAGGATGATATTGATTCATATGAAATGATTCAGTTTTCCAAAAAAAAAAATGGGCGAAATATTAGAACAGGAACATTTGTTTCTGCACCCTTTGGCACCTTCTGCTTGCAAAAATGGATGGGCGAGATCCCTAATAGATCATTGTAATTACGGGCGGATTAGGGATATATTTTACCTGTCGTGTTCCGCTGGAAATATATCGCCAGCGGATTTTTTTCTTCCATTTTTTTACGAATTCGGTCCGCACATACATATGTACATTTGTGTGTGCGATTGACTGTTTCGTTCTCATCTCTTGAATTGAAGACCAGGATATGAAGAGGTGAAGCTGAACTTTAATGCCGTTAATTCCTTTGTTTCACTGAGAGAGAGAGAGAGAGAGAGAGAGAGAGAGAGAGAGAGAGAGAGAGAGAGAGAGATGAACTGAAGGTGCGTCAATACAATATGGTTAAGATATTAAATTCAAAACACGAATTACTCCTACATGTTGCTTACACACACACGCACACACATATATAAAGTATGTATGTATAATGTTTTTTTTCCTATATATATATATATATATATATAATATAGATATAATATATATATAAATATATATATATATATATATATTAAATATATATATATATATATATATATATAAATAAATTATAATGTATGTGTGTATATGACATTATAATAAATTTCATTTCACGTGATACAAAAGGATTCTGTATTGGAGTGTTAGACGAGAAAAGTGAACTTCATCTGTAATGCCAGATTTGAACCCCTTTCTCTCGAGTTAGAAGCGCTCAGTCCGAACCTTGCACACCTCCCTACGCCCCCCCCCCCCCCCCCCCACCCCCCCCCCCCCCCCCCCCTTCCACTATGGGAGAAAACCTAATGTGCCTACCTCTTGTTTGCATCGGGTATTCTTCCATAAGAAGTTCTGAGCCTGTCAGGGTTGATGACAATATAAAGCTGTGTATGTTTCGTTGGCTGTTTTCATCTAGTCAAATTTGTGTGAATAATGAGGAGGTTTGTTGTTAGAATCATTACTCAAGACGAATCAATATTTACAATGTAAAACACTCAGAATGTCTATAAAAAAATATTTCATAAAAAATGAAGCTTATCAAGAAAATCATGATGGTAATATTTAAAACAGTGTACGTTTACTATCACGACGGTACATTATAGCGTTAGTAGATACACTATATATTCTACTTCCTGTTCTCATTCTCATCTTAATCCCTGGTTGGGATCGCTGTTGTTGATGAGCTTCCTGGTATATATGATTATTTTGTTAGGATATACCATAGAGGGTATTACCTGGAGTTGCGATCTCTGTACCAATACTACGTAGTTCGGTGGTCTTCCACCAGGGCGGCGTTGCAAAGCCTTGCGGCCATTTTTAAAGGTCTGCCAACCCACAAATTGAACTAGGGTTAGCGTCATTACGTTACCTGGCGTAGTAATCAATTTTCGAAAAGAGAGAGAGAGAGAGAGTAGCAAAATTTCACTGATATAATTATATTCTGGAGAAATCAAATACAATTCACCCCTTTTATTTTTAACTAAGAGACCCACCTATGTTTGTTTACCTTTAGGTGAGAATCAAATGTTATTTCAGTTATTAAAATGCACGAATTATTTTTTGTCCGTCGCGAATATAACTCATCATGGAGTTACTTCTCTGCGTGTATGCACTGAATCGAAGGCGCTTCAGTGGCGTGATCGGTGCGGTCTTGGCCCACCACCTCGGTTGCCGCGAGTTCGAACGTAAAGCCGTTGGTCCCGTTGCTGAATAACAACTGGTTCCATGCAACGCAAAAAGACCACACAAACAAACCGACAAAATGCAATGAATCGATTTACTCTATAATTAATGGATCGCATTGATACACTCTAGAATGTAAGTTATGCATTGACAGAACTTGCATGTAGTTCGTGCAATCTAATTATATGGAAATTAATTTGCTGAAATGTTCGTCCACGAGGTTTTGGTGGTTGCGAATCAGTTCTTGAGAAAAGGTGATAACTAATGATGAAAAACTACGTTCAGCAAAGCCTACCACTGATGTTCAGTGAGCACAGAGGCTTTAGAGAAAGGTATCCGGGTCTAATCACATAAATGGGACTCCGTGACTCTTGGAAAATAAGTAGATTAAGCCGAACATTCGCGAACTGAAAAATTCCGGATTAAACGGATATTCCTTATCGATAACGAGTATCGTTAAAGCGAGTGTGTATTTTAATCCCCCTCGCCTCACATGTAGGAGGACGGCGGATTTAGGATTCTTCGGATTTTGTCTGTAGGGATTCTAACTTTGTAATCTCGGCTATAATGAGGGATTTGTGCATTGATTGTGTTGATGCTGTTTCTTGCTTGTTTGGAAAAGACTTGTGTCATAAAGTTCCGCCGATTGCTTAGCGATGTCTAATAACTCTTCCACTTTGCTAATTAGCGTCGTTTTACATTAGTTAATCCATTCACTGTCCTTAGGTACGAGGAAATTCGGCAAACTTCGGATCTTAGGGATTCTAGTAGTTATTATTAATTCCAGCGACGTCGACTATATATATTACTAATATATATACATATATACACATAAATATGTATATATATACATGCACACACACACACACACACACACACACATATATATATATATATATATATATATATTATATATATATATATATATATATATATATATATATATATATATTTACTATATGGACTTCCTAGGTCTCTGCGTATTGCTCGATATTTATTTCTAGTTCGCTTAGAATTCTTTTTGCAGCTGTAACAAACAGTCACGTTTTGCTTTTTTCATCCTTCATATCCATCTTCTTCTTCATCATTATTAGAGGGAAGGGTAGAAGTTTAGATTCAATTTTTTTCATTGCATGTTCTTCGAATTTGTTTATCGATCTTGAAACGACCATCTCTTTGTTTGGTCATTATTTATACAAATAATATGGTTACAGTCAAATATTCTGTTACTTTTTCTCATAATGAGAGCGAAGATGTACATATCTGCTGTTCAGTGTTAGCATCTGTAACACGGGGAAAAAGAAAATGATTAATGCATGTCTCAGTTGGCTGTAAAAATAAAAAAAATAAAAAAACAAGTAAGAAAATTGTCCGAAGTTCAAGTTTGTGCGTTAAGGGCAGCAGAGAATAATGAAATATATCCTAGAAAATAGTTTATTGATTTACTTTCTATTTCAATCCCCGTATGCTGGGATTGGCTCTTTAGCCAAAATAACGATGACATGACGGCTAATGAAAGTTTCTTATTTTCATTTCCGGGTAGATTCACTTAGATTAATCAACGTGACTGTTGGTGTAATCGAGAGCTCTTAAAATGCAATAGTCACAAATTTTTATTGCATTTTTGCACACGAGTTCCCAAATAAGTGTTTGTATTACGCGGTGCGTCACTGACTCGAAATTTGTTAAAGAGGCAGACGGTAATTAGTGTATTTTTATGACTAAAAAACTTGAGATTCTCATTTGAAGGCCGACTTTGGTCTCTCATTGAAGGCTAGAATTTAAAAAAGCATAAAATGGTATTGAAATGACAGAGACTAACAGCTACAGAGACAAGTAAAGAGGATGAGATTAACCACATTTAATCTTCAGGGAATATAATCAGTGAAGCTCTCTCTCTCTCTCTCTCTCTCTCTCTCTCTCTCTCTCTCTCTCTCTCTCTCTCTCTCTCTCTCTGTGACTGATTGTTACGCCAGGTAACGTAATCGATTAGTCAATCAGGTCCTGTGACGCCTCCCATCTCCAGATTGTATTAATTCCTGACTTCTTTTCTCGTTTGTTCTTGGGACTGATTTCGCTTCATTGTATCACTGGACAGTCTCGTTAGTATAATAGGAAAATCCTCGCGAATTGATGAATGAACGGACGTTTTGTTCCTTCCGTACTCGACTTAGTTAGTATCTTTTATTAACAGTTAGAACATAATTTTTTATGCTAGTTGTTTATTTGCACATTAAAGCAAATAAATTATAGATCGATAAATAGGCAGGTAGATGGAAGTCTCAGGTTTCTCTCCGCCCGGCGAGTGAGGGAAAGGGTGGAGGAGCTGTTGGTATCTTCAGAGCCTTTTTTTTTTAATTCATTCATTCATTTTGTCTCTGTTTCGATAATAATTTGGTTAAAAGCAAGATAGACGGTTTGCTCATACTAACAGACCTCTACGTATTTCCTAAGTGTTCAGGTTGGAACCAATTGGTGTATTACCAGGATTTTTTTTATATATTTTTTTTTTATTTTCAGCCAATTGGGCAACATAATCTCATATTTCCGTTCATTTGTCTTCATAAATAATTACTTCGTTAAGTAAAACTTAAATAACTCACTCTTACCGTGGATAAAAAAAAAAATACTAATAGAAACGTCATCATAACATTTACATTGACGTATTTCTCCAGAATGCATGCAATGCATCTATACGCTCTAGTCTAGAATGTATGATATGCACTGAAAGTCCAGGAACGTAGTCCATAAACTCCGATTATTATAGGAATAAATTTAATGACGCTCGTACACGAGATTTTAACTTGTGATTCAGTTATTAAGAAAAAACTGATAAATAATGAAAAACTCGTAAATCAAAGCCTACTACTGATGTTCAGTGAGCACGGAGGCTTTGGAGAAAGGTATCCGGGTCTAATCACATAAATGGGACTCCGTGACTCTTGGCAAATAAGTAGATTAAGCGGAACGTTCGCGAACTGAAGAACTCCGGATTAAAAGGATATTCCTTATCGATAATGAGTATCGTTACAGCGAGCGTGTATTAAATCCCCCTCGCCTCACATCTAGGAAGGAGGACGGCGGATTTAGGATTCTTCGGATTTTATCTGTAGGGATTCTAACGTTGCAATCTCGGATATAATGAGGGATTTGTGCATTGATTGTGTTGATGATGTTCTTGTTTATCAGGAGAAAACTTAATTATAGAGTCCCATTGATTGCTTAGCAATGTTTGATGTCTTTTTCGCCTGCCTAATTTTTGCTTCCTTTTCCATTAGTAATTCGGCACGTGTGGAATTTTATTGATTACATTAGATCATTGCAGCGGCGACGTCTTTCCACATTATCATGAGATCTGTATATAATACGAAAGCAAACAGTGATATATTAACTAGCTTTTTCGAGCACTTATATTAAATTGATAAATGAAATAAAAAGTTGATATTAAGACCTCGTTCTCTTAGAATCCTAGACTAATGACCTTTTATATATATATATATATATATATATATATATGTGTGTGTGTGTGTGTGTGTGTGTGTGTGTAGTATATATATATATATATATATATATATATATATATATATATTGTAAACTCCTCCTGTGTCTCTGTATATTGCTGGATATTTATAAATGAGAGACTTTCATTTGTATATCTGATATATTTACTTTTCACTTGTGACAATAGGCAACATTTACTTCCTTAATATAAAATTATAAATCTTCTCAATTTTTCTTCTTCGTTTATCCATCAGTCTTCGTTGGCATCTGTAGCTTATTTAATTTTCCCATTCTATGATATTTTCATTTCCTTGAGCCTCAACGAGGAATGGAAATTCAGCTGACAGTTTTTTCCCCCACTCACAGTTCTTCGAATTTATTTTTAAAATGAAAAAACTGTAGATTTCTGGTGTTTTGGTCATTGGGTACAAGTGGTATGGTTACATTCAGATATTCTTTTTTGTGTGAGAGCGACTTTTTATTTATTTTTTTCATTTATCTATATTTTTATTTATTTATTTATTTATTTTTTGTGTGAGAACGATGTTGTGCACTTCTGCTGTTCAGTATAGTAGTTATTTGCAATAGTGAAAAAGAAAGTTATGAATACTTGACCAAAATGGCTGTTTTTTTCTGGTTCCGGGTAACAGAGAATAAAATTGATGCTAGGAAATATTTTTTTGATATATTTTTTTATTCCAGTCCCCGTATGTTGCGAGCGGTTGTTTAACAATAACATGGCCAGAATTTCTTTGTTCATTTCCGGGTAGAGTCAGATAGATTAATCAGAGCGATTGTCAGTGCAGTCAAAAGCTCTTAAAGTGCAATAGTCACAAATTTTCATTGCAGTTTTGTATATGAGTTACCTAATGAAAAATTTTGATATTACGCGGTGCGTCTGTGACTCGAAATTTCATACTCGGACAGGCAAAAATAAGAAAAAACAATTCCTGTTTTTTATGACTAAGATATGTATGATTCTCACTTAAAGGCCAAAATGAGTCTGTTATTGAGGGGTAGACTGTAAAAATAACGTAATATGTTAGTGAAGTTACAGACTAACACTTACAGGGACAAGTAAAGAGGACGAGATTAACCACATTTGATTTCCTGGGAATATAGTCACACAAACTTTGCTACTCTCTCTCTCTCTCTCTCTCTCTCTCTCTCTCTCTCTCTCTCTCTCTCTCTCTCTCCTAGTAATTGATTGTTACGACAGGTAACGTAATCGATTAGTCAATCAGGTCCCGTGACGACTCCCATCTCCAAATTGTATTAATGCTTGAGTGCTTTTCTCGTTTGTTCTTGGGACGGATTTCTCTTCAGTGTATCACTGGGCAGGTCTCGTTAGTAGGTGATATGGATATCCTGGCATTATGATGAATTAACTGAAAATGTGTTCGTTCTCACTTCGATAAATTATAATCTTTTATTAATATTTAAAATTGAAGGTTTTATACTAGTTGTTCATTTTCACCCTTGGATGCAGATGAAGTTGATAGATTAATAGACAGATAGATAGACATACAGATTGATAGATCAAGAAATAGAAGTAGAAAGGACAAAAATGGCGTCTAATTCCGAAGAAAGAGATAGGTACGCTTCTTGAAGGTTGCAAGATGTGTACGAGTAACGATGGGAGCTAATGAGATAATGATCCGAAAAAGTGAGCACTACGAGCAATCTGATTATTCCTGGTTGTATACAGTCGAGGTCTCATTAAATTTTTGGAAGTTAATCTATAAAACGTAACAATTTATTTCATGTGAAATAGCTCAAAGAGAGCCCGGAAATTAATTTTATTAAAGAAATTAAGTAGAATTTAATACACGATCCAATTTCTCGTTAGATGAGTCGGTCACGTGCTTGACTACCGATCTCAGGGTTCGGGTTCGATTCTCCGCTCTGCCAACGCAAAATCAGAGGAATTTATGTCTGGGGAAAGAAATTCATCTCTCGATGTGGTTCGGATCCCACAATAAGCTGTAGGTCCCGTTGCTAGGTAACCAGTTGGTTCCTAGCCACGTAAAAATATCTAATCCTTCTGGCCAGCCGTAGGAGAGCTGTTAGTCAGCTCAGTGGTCAGTTAATACTAAGATATACTTAACTTTATACACGATCCAACGTATGTTAATTTTAGCAGTCTTGCCGTTGTGTTGTGAGGTTTCAGTCCCACGCATTTTTCTCCTTTTTTTTTCTCTCTGTCCAACTATGACCAGGTAATGGAATTAATGATCTTCCCCGTCACGTAACTGAATCACTGAAAATTCAGAGGTTCAAACTAAATGGAAAGTATTTTTATGGAAAACCGTCAAACGAATCTGCTTTGTAGTTTTGATTGTTATTTCTCATTTCATTTATCTTTGTTATTTATTAATGTGGTTATATTTTTCCGATCTTTATTTCTTTTCCTGTATTGAGCTGCTGTCCCAAACTGGACCCCTTGGGTTCTATTATCATTTTGGAGTTTGGGTAATAATAATAATAATAATAATAATAATAATAATAATAATAATAATAATAATAATACTACTTTATTAAAAGTAATGGCTACTTTAGCAGCGTTACACTTGTAGAGATTCTTCTCTATTTTGCGAATAGCGGCTTTTTCCGTGCTACTTAAACAGGCTAGTAGAGCGCCTATAGAGGTCATGGTAAAATACAGGGTCAAAATAGGTGTATATATTTGAATTTTACAGATAAACTATGATACCATAGTCATCAAAGTCATTAACGATTTTCTCTCTTCTCTCTCTCTCTCTCTCTCTCTTTCTTAAAGCGAGCTTTCGTCTGGAGCTGCCAGACATCCTCGGGCTGGGAAGCTGAGGGTGGACTGATCTAGGACTAGGATAAGGATAGGGAAGTGGGGAATAAGGGAGAAGGAAGAGTACCTCTGGATACAATCCAGTTTAAGCCTGGCGGCGGATACTCGGAAGGGAAAGGTTGAAGGAAAAAAAAGGGATGGAAAGTGAAGTATAGTAGAAGAGAAAATAAAATAAGTGAGGGGGCAGACCCTCTTGCGAAGTTAGATTACTAGTTAGCCATCATGCAAGGACAAGACAGAGAAGAAAGGCTCGGAAAAACAGTTAATTTTGGTTCACCGCCTGCTCAACTGGAATTGGTTTTATATGATAGTAGGATTGATTAAAGCACCTTAATGTATTAGTTAAATGTTCAATTAGATTTTTATTATACATATATTTTTTTTTTTTTTTTTTTTTTTTTTTACATACACTATATACCACATCCACATACATATATATATATACACATATATGCACACACATATATATATATATATACAACACATACACATACCTATACATATATATATACATACATATTTTTTTTTTTTTTTTTTTTAATTAGTCAGTATATATATACCTTGGTCTGGGGGGGTCACAATTGACCTTTGGCTCAAGTCTACTCCACCCCAGTAGTGATCTCTGACTTGGTTGATGGTGAGATCTCTAGTGGTTGTGAATAAGTTTTCATCCTCTAAACTTAATTTGTCCCAAGTTTTCTGCCCAAGTCTATGGAACCTGACATTCAGAGGCTCCAAATTTGAGTGATTATGCAACTCTCTTATTGTGTTGAAAGTAGGGGGGACTTTCCCTATATGCTTGCCTCAGAGCTTTATTCTGAACTGCTTGCATTTTACTTAGTACTGTTTTGCTAAGTGCTCCAATATGATGGCTGGGTATTCTAGCTGTGGCCTGGCTAGTGATTTGTATAGTTTGAGTTGAGTTTTTGCCGAGAGTCTCTGAATCTTTTTAATCTACTGACCGTTTTCCTCGCGGTAGCTATTCTCGCCTGTACATGGGGAAGAATGCCTGATTTTTGAAATTTGCACCCAAGAATTGTGACTTGTTGGTTATATGGAATCTACTATTGTTTGACTATGATATCCATGGGACGTCGAGCAGAAATTGAGAGGAGCTGGAATTTATTGATATTTGTAGTTACTTTCCATTTCTTTTCGTAGTTGTTGATTTTCTGTATTTCTCTAATAGTCTTTCTTTGCAGCATACCTTTGGCTTTGGTAGGATATGTTATTACTTGGGTGTGATCATCTGCGAACATAATTTGAAGGCAACCTTGAGATGGAGGAGGGGTGGTCTTTAATGTAGAAGTTGTAGAGTGATGGAGAGAGAATACTACCTTGAGGGACCCCTGACTGTAACTGGAACTCTGGTCCTATGAAGTCTTTAATTTTAATTCTTGCCACCCGGTTGTCAAGAAAGTTACATAGCAGTCTGGTTGGTAAATCTGGCAATTGCGCCTCCAAAAGTTTGTATTTTAGACCGTCATGCCAGACTTTATCGCAAGGCTCGACTGACATCCCTAGAGATAAGGTTGCAGCTGTGTCCTAAGCTCTTCTTGACTGCTATGTACTCATATAGTCTAGTTAATGCAAGCTGAGTTCCTTTGCCTTGAGTAAACCCATATTGATTATTATTGGTTAGTAGATTATCTTCGAGGAACTCATTAAACCTTATCTGAATGATTTTTTCCAGGATCTTACCAGGTATTTCTAGAAGGGAAATTGGTCTATAGTTTGAAACCGTAGTTAGATCTTTACCCTTTTTCCCCACAAAGGGAAGTAGTGCTTTCTTGAAAAAGACTGGCCAGTAGCCCATACTTATGGTTTCATTGAAAATGACTCTAGGAAGACCAGCATGGAGTTGGGAGATGCTTAATAATAATTTTGTTTACTCTAGAATGGCCAGGTGCTTTGTTTTTAAAACTTATTTGATTATTTTGATGATGTCTTGCAGTTGAATTGGTTTAATAAAACTGGTCTTCAACATCTAATCTATCGAGGTCTACCGTGTCGTATGGTATTATTTGGTCATCATGTTCATGTAGTGCTGCAATCACTCGTTGTTCATGTTGCAAGTCAAACCTTAGATTCTCCCATGGGTTTTTTATTTGAAGATATTAGACCCCCAGTATTCTCTGAAAATTGGTTCCTGATCCTGGGGTGAAAAGATCTTCCTGTTGTTATGGAGGATGTAAGCTGTAGGTTCAGTATCTGAACCCAGAAGCCTTCTGATCATTTTCCAGAACTTTCCTGGGTCTCTGTAGATTCCTTCGATTTTTATTTTAGAAGTGTCTCCCCAAGTTGAATTTATGAGTTCCTTAGCTTCTATTTTAATTCTTTCTTTAATATTTTGTAAGTATTCTAATAGCTGCAGTGATGGGCCATGATTATTAATTAAAACTAGGGCTTGTTTATAGCAATATTGTAATTGCTTAAGATTCTCTGTTTCTTTAGAATATGGTAAGATCCTGAAAGTTTTGAGGGGTATACAAAGTTCTGTGGCTTCTTTGATCATCCTGTACCAAAAAGTTATTTTGTCATCGATATAGGTTTTATCCTTTCTGATGTTATCAGGTTCGTCATAGTTGGAGAGAGAGTCGTCGAGAATATCCTTGAAGCGGGTCCAGTTGGCATTGGTCAAATCGAGTGTTGGGCTGATGGCTACCATAATAGGTCTCACAGTAAGTTTTAATAGTATAGGTATGTGGTCTGAGGAAGTTAAAGGACCCTGAGTGATTGAATAATTGAAAATGTGGTATCTGTTAGACAGAAGGATGTCAGGTTTGCCCTTGGATCTTCTGCTGAAATATGTTTGAAAATCTGGTCCTAGAAAGTAAACTAGATTCCTGTTCATAAGACCTTGAATTAAGGTGCCTCTGGGATTAGTACTATTGTGGCCCAGGGCCGGATGAGTTGCATTTAGGTCTGCTAGTAAATAGACTGGGATATTGCGTCTCATTAAGGACAAGATATCCTGCTGAGGAAATACTGGGTTCCTGGGAGGTAAATAAGTCGTTGCTATGATTACTGGTCCCCGAACTGTCTGTAGTTCTACTGCGATTAGGTCATGATTGAATCCGTCTATTAATTTGACTGAGATATCCCGTCTTACTGCTATTGCTGTCCCGGCATTTTGATCGTTAGTGGTGTTGCATTGGAAAAACGTTGTAGTTCCAGATCTTGATGCGCGTGGAGTTGGGTATCCCTGTGGAATTGAGAAGTATGAAGATGTGGGGAGAAAGAAGAATAAATGTTGCTTAGTTCCTTACTACGAAGGAAGGTCCCACTTCAGTACGTTATGTTGGATGACTGTGAGAGTGTCATTATGGTGTTTTTCCTTTCGTTAAGTCAAAGAATCCTGAGTTTAATTTTTGGAAATTTATCGTAGTTTTATCGTGATCCTGTTACTATATTTGTCAAGTTCTATTGTTCCATCAGTAATATATGTTTGACTGTATTATTATCTAATTCCTCTGTGAAAATGTACTTCATCGTTTTATATTCAAAAATCATCCTCTTGAGGGTATTGTGGGTAGGGTTTTTGGGGTTTGCCGTTAATGGAAATGTAAAGTCTAAGTCCAATTTTGGGGTTCTTGGTCTGGTTGATGGAAGGGAGGCTTGGAAGAGCCATACGCCCTTGTGTTTCAGGGTCTGTATTATTGTAGGATGAGGTTTGTTGCTTTGTGATAGTTGAAGTGGCTGTTTTTTTTGCCGGGTGTGAAGGCATTTCAACTTCAGAGTCTGAATCGCTTTGTATTCTTTCCTCTTGGCTTCTTCAATTTTCCATGTCGTCATCAATTGTCAGGGGCTGATTGGGGCTGGTGTTGTTTTTGATTTTCTGACTTTAGCAATGTTGAGACTTTCTTAGCTAGCTGGATAGCCTCTGTAGGAATTTTAATCAACGGTAGGCCATTAGCTTTGTAGAAAGCGTCCATCATTGTTGGAAAGTGCCTGGTTCAACTGTTTCACTCAAATTTGCAGTTATTATAGCTGTGTTGATTACAGTGAGCTGATGAAGTGAGATGTTGTTGTTGGGTGTGTTTGAACTATTCGGCGCAGTTGAGGCTGTGGCTTGGGCGAAGGTCTTGTTTGGAGTGATCTGGGATTGTTGGTTCCTGATCGTTTTAGCCTGGTCCTTGGTCAAAGCTTTCCTGGTTGGGCATCTTGCAGCCATGGTTGGGTGATCCCCATTGCAAGTGATGCACTTTGGATTTTCCTGGTTGGTGCAATCGGTCCAATAGTGTTCCTCAGAGGCACATATTGAGCAGATTTTATAGTTACTTGGCTTGGGGCAGTTCTTTTTTGTGTGCTCATAGCTGTAGCATCTCATACACTGGGGTGGAACAGCGTATAGATCTCCTGGCTTAGGAATCTAGGTGGAAAGGATTGGCCAGAGATGAGAAGTCCTTTGATGAGACAGTCTCTCACCATTTGGGTAGACTCTAGTTTTACCTTGAATGTGGTTTGGTGTTGGGAAGCTTGATGATTGCAGTAACCTTTTACACCACCTTACTTTGTTCATTTCATACTTGAGCTCCTCATCGGATAGATTCTATACCAAACTGTCAGCCTGGGTTATGACCAATGTGCGTGAAGATTCAGATGAGGGGGTCCAGAACTTCAAACTTATTATTGTGTAGAGCCAGTTTTGGTGTCAGGATGAATTATTTTTTCAATTGTTGGCTTCATCAGCTATAGCTAAGTAGTAATTATTAGCTTTAGTGAGCTTGTGGATAAAGCATAATTTTTCCTGAAGAGTATTCCATATTGCCAGGCGACGTGATTCTTCATCAAGTCCCTGACTAGTGTCCTTAATTTTAACTTTACCCATTATGTCATGATTAAGCAAGAATTTTACCCTCTGAAAGAAGAATATTAATTCCCTCTGTGAAAAAATACTAAATTAATCTAGGGGATTTGCACAACCTTTTTGATAAATATGTAAATTTCAAAATTTGGGAATATTTTTGAGAAATTTGTGATACAACAATGTGGGATGACTTTTGAAAAGGGGGGAAGGTGCAAAAATATTAACTTTTTAACAAAACTTCAAATAAAAGTGGAGAATTTCAAATATTAAGGGCGGTAGAACCAAAAAAACTTTTTTTTTTTTTTTTTTAAAGGAAATTAGAGTTACAGTAATAGTTAGCAGTCACTTTATGGAAGGCAGTGACCAATACCTAACTCCTATGCAGGCACTACTGAAGAAGTATGAGCCTGGACGATGCAGAACTCCCAGTGCCCCTAGAGAGTTTTAAGACCACACAAGGCTACTCCAGGGGCAAAGGGCTACTGATGGTGTTAGTTGGAAGAAGTTGAGAAGTTGAGAATGAGGTCTGAAACAATAGAATAGGTAGACAAGGCAGGGATTGCCTTAACTAGTGGTTAGGATGGGAAGAATATAAGCTGGGAAGGTAGTAGGAATGGGACTAGGAATGGTGGTGATAGTGGTGGAAGTTTGGGGGGGAGGAATGGGGGTAGGGAAGGATGGATGGGGATGGACGGGAGGGTGGAATTTCACTTATAGTTTTTGCGCCAATTTGGCAGCAGTCGTAAAAGTGGCTTGAAGAGCTGTATCAGCAGCCATGAGAAGGCAGCTCTGGCAGAAGTGCTCTCAGCCAATAGGAGGCAAGTTCAACTTTCTTCAAGCTTGGTTGCTGAGAACAAGCTTGAAGGTTTCGGTTGTCAGCCAATGGGAGGGAGGATTTCTCTCTACCAATAGGCGGCGAGGAGGCGGGAGCGATCTCTCGGCACGTCTGCTCTCTGCGAGGTCTGCTGGTAGAATCTGGACTGATCTTGGTGCGGTGTCCGTCCTCTTTATATCTGTGGCTGACAGCAGGGGTCTGCCCCATGCTTGTCTCCTATTGGCTGGTGGCGGTGAGTCTTGTTTTCATTGGCTGCCTGAGCCAGGTCTCAAGCCACTTTCTTCGGGCCGATGGTTGTGTTGCAGCATATCCTGCAGCCGCCTGGACCTCCTAAGCGGCGCTGTAACATTGATGGGCGTTGCGCTACGCTGTGGGACGTCACGGCTACTTTGATTTCCATCGGCTGCAGGAGTACCTCGTTCGGGGGCGTTGTCATCCATAGAGTTGTCATGATCGGTGGTGTCATTGTTGGTGCAGGTCTTCTCATACTCGTGGGAGGAGAAATTCTTCCTGCGTCGTATTCAGATTAGGTTTTATTTGCTGGATGAGTAGCGCCTCCAGCAGGCGCAACCGACAGGCATCAGGGGCCTTCCCGATGATCTTCGTGTTCTTTATGATGACATCTCGGGAGATGGCGTCGTGATGTTTGGTGCGGGCGTGATTCTTTATATGCCCCCCTCTTGGGCGTGGAAACGAGGAGTCTCTTCGACAGTCGCATGGTAGTCATACCTATGTAGGCGCCGCTGCATTCGCGGACTGGGCATGTATACTGGTACACTACATGCGTCTGCTTCAGGGGTTTTCGTGCCTGTGGAGAGGGTTATTTTGGGGTCATAAAAAAGATCGCGCGTCCTCCGATTCTGGTAATATATGATTAGGTCGATATTCTTGGTGGTCGTCAGTCGGGATACATTATCAGAAATAATTTTCTTAATGGTCGTCCTCTTCTTCACGGTAATGGGGAACTCATGAAGGCTTTGTAGTACAGCTTGATATTATCCTGGGGGGCGGGCTGCGGGCTCTCACTATCCGTACCATTTCTCCAGGCTGTGCGGACTTCCTTGCTGATTAATTGATTTGAGTACCCGTTATTCACAAGTACTTGGGAGGCGCGGTCGAGTTCCTGGTGAGTGTCCTGCCAGGTTGAGCAGGGGAGAGGGCCCTCCTGACGAAGGCCCTGACGGTGGTGCTTTTGAATCTGGCGGGCACTCGCTGTCTCCGTTGAGGCAAAGTCCTAAATTGGTTTTCTTTGTGTAGACTGAAGTACGGAGACCGTCTTCCGTCTTGCTTACAAGGACGTCGAGGAAGGGGAGCGATCGTCGAGCTGCGTTCGACTGTGTAGTTCAGCACACTACACTGCTGAAATTGCTTGACGGAGGCTTCTACCTCATCCTCGGCGTCGACTTGCACAAAGATGTCGTCAATATAACGTCCATATCTGCGGGGTTGCTGCATCCTGGCAAAGACCCGTTCCTCCACGGTGCCCCATATAAAAGTTAGCGAAGAGAACCCCCAGTGGGGAGCCCATCGCCACGCGTCCTTTTGGCGGAACATCTGGCCACGGCGGGTGGAGAAAGGGGCCTTCTTCGTGCATATCTCCAGCAGCGTACGGAGCGAGGCTTCCGTATGTTGAGGGGCGCCGTCGACTGATTCCTGTAGACACGATCAAGGATGGATATCTATGGTTTCGTCGACAGGCACGTTCGTAATAGGGACTCTACATCCAGCGAGGCGATAATCCCGGTACCAGGGGCGTCCTTGATGGCTTCTAAGAACTCTGCCGAAGACTGCAGGCTGTACCGACTCGGGACGTAAGGGGTCAAAATTTGGTTGAGGCGTTTAGCCAAGGCGTACGTAGGGGCGGGCGTCTGGCTGATGATCGGCCGGAGGGGGTTTCCTTGCTTGTGGGTTTTTACATTGCCATATAAATAACCCAGGCTGTAGTCTCCTTGTATGGGCGGGGGTGCACAGCAACCTTACCGATTACGACCCCACTCCCGATCAAGACGCCCTTCTGAAGCTGGGTCTTAATTGCCACTTCATTTCGAGACCCAGGCCTCATGACAAGAGACTCGAAATCGAGTTGCTCCTAGACTCCATCCGCAACTCGAAGCCCGGAGCACCGTGAGAACTACCGACGCCCTTCAACCCCTCCTACTTGCTGAAGCTCTTACAGAGAGGGGCTTGCACACCAGCGGGATCCTCACCAAGGAGATGAAGAAAGCAGCGAAGAAACTGAAGGAGAAAGTGAACATCACGGTGCGACGCGCGGACAAGACAGCAGCCTTCGTCTTGATTGATACTGCCGAATATCACGAGAAGCTGGATGCTATTTTGTCTGACGCGAGCAAGTTCGAGCGCCTGACGAGGAACCCCGACAGACGACATCAAGAGGGAGGCTAACGGAGTCATCAGCGCAGTGAATGCTGCAACAAATGCTGTGCACCTCCCGCCCATACAAGGAGACTACAGCCTGGGTTATTTATATGGCAATGTAAAAACCCACAAGCAAGGAACCCCCTCCGGCCTCCTGGCGATCATCGCCAGACGCCCGCCCCTACGTACGCCTTGGCTAAACGCCTCAACCAAATTTTGACCCCTTACGTCCCGAGTCGGTACAGCCTGCAGTCTTCGGCAGAGTTCTTAGAAGCCATCAAGGACGCCCCTGGTACCAGATTATCGCCTCGCTGGATGTAGAGTCCCTATTTACGAACGTGCCTGTCGACGAAACCATAGATATAATCCTTGATCGTGTCTACAGGAATCAGTCGACGGCGCCCCTCAACATACCGGAAGCCTCGCTCCGTACGCTGCTGGAGATATGCACGAGAAGGCCCCTTTCTCCACCCACCGTGGCCATGTTCCGCCAAAAGGACGGCGTGGCGATGGGTTTCCCCACTGGGGGTTCTCTTCGCTAACTTTTATATGGGCACCGTGGAGGAACGGGTCTTTGCCAGGATGCGCAACCCCGCAGATATGGACGTTATATTGACGACATCTTTGTGCAAGTCGACGCCGAGGATGAGGTAGAAGCCCTCCGTCAAGCATTTCAGCAGTGTAGTGTGCTGAACTACACAGTCGAACGCAGCTCCGACGATCGGCTCCCCTTCCTCGATGTCCTTGTAAGCAAGACGGAAGACCGGTCTCCGTACTTCAGTCTACACAAAGAAAACAATTTAGGACTTTGCCTCAACGGAGACAGCGAGTGGCCCGCCAGATTCAAAAGCACCACCGTCATGGCCTTCGTCAGGAGGGCCCTCTCCCACTGCTCAAACCTGGCAGGACACTCACCAGGAACTCGACCGCGCCTCCCAAGTACTTGTGAATAACGGGTACTCAAATCAATTAATCAGCAAGGAAGTCCGCACAGCCCTGGAGAAATGGTACGGTAGTGAGAGCCCGCAGCCCCGCCCCCAGGATAATATCAAGCTGTACTACAAAGCCTTCATGAGTTCCCATTACCGTGAAGAAGAGGACGCCATTAAGAAAATTATTTCTGATAATGTATCCCCGACTGACGACACCAAGAATATCGACCTAATCATATATTACCAGAATCGGAGGACGCGCGATCTTTTTATGAAAAATAACCCCTCTCCACAGGCACGAGAACCCCTGAAGCAGACGCATGTGTAAGTCTCATCGCTTGGCGATAGACGTTTTTGTGTTCTCCTTACGACTGTCATTCGTAAGTATTTCTGGTTCCTCTCATCTCCCTTGGATATCTTAGTAGAGTGGTTCTTTCTTAACTAAAGGAGATGATTCAAACAGACAAGTTGAACAAAGCTAACAACTTTATTCTGTAACTCCATACTAGGAGATGCAGCTCGGTCGGAAGACCGATATGTTTGATGGTTGGCGCGGAACTGCCATTCTAAAGCATCGCGTCGATAGCGGAACATTAGCTATCTCAGCAATTCATATAAAAACATACGTAGTCCGCCGGCTCGGAAGTTACAAGTTTCCGGCGTAGGTTAACAGGTCAACCGCTTCCCATGGAAGTTGTTGTGCAAAGTTATCATAAACATAAAATGTTGACAAAGCTCTGAGCTAGATCAGGCTACTGCAGACAGCGCATAGCGTAATCTAGGTCTGCTTTGGTCACGTAGGACCCTCCTAATGCCATGACCTCAGGTCATGGGTTTATATTTACAGATCTTGTAAATTTAATAAATGTATTTATTACATTAGGCTCGGACTGCTACCTATTCAAGCCTTGAATAACAAAAAAATTACTTTAAACATTGTTATAGGAGCGTGCACGTAACATACGTCTAGGTATAACATAATAAGTGATTAAATGCATAAAAAGGTTCTGTTACATACCCTTGTTGACATATTCATAAACAAGATAAATGCATGGAAAATATAGATCCATGTTTGGTAACAATAATGATTAGGTACCCGCCCAAAAATAATAAAAAAGGTAAAAATCAAAAGATTAACATGTATACATGATTAATATGATAACAGGTAACCTGATTAAGAATAATGGTTACTGAAATAATGATTATAGTATGATCATGGATAATTGTTAAAGAGTACTTGACACTCTTTGTAATAGATAAATATAATTGTACAATGGCATAATAGTATAACTCTGGAAATCTGCAGAAAAGCAATATATAGGGCTGATATATTTTATTAGGTGCCCGAAAAATACCTTTAGGAATATATTAATGTATAATATTGGGCTATAATGCTTTATTAGGCGCCCTGGAGATACTTTAACTGTTCAAATGCAAAGGCGTGAGTCTTTCTTTGTCCTACATTTTTTGCCAGCATACGGACCGCTTTTCACACACAACACAATTCCAGACAATTCCCTAGGCACGAACTGAAGTGGCCAGGTTCAGGCGGCCCTAAACGCAAACGACTTGAGTTTAACGGGTACGTCATCTAGACGGGCCAATACGTTCCCTTGGAGATCCTTCTGTTTACGCCTCAGCCTACGCCAAGCAAAGATGTTGACGGCGATAACCAATATGGCCGTCACGCTGAACACGGCTAGCAGAATGTAGTAGCGAAGATTTTCTCCACCTGCATAAGTCGGTGACGCGTGGGTCATCTCAGCCAGTTTGCGTCAAACGATGAGCCACTCGCGCGTTGTATGGGAGAGGTAGTGACGGGATGATTGTGGATGCCCACGTGTAGTTCGCGAAATACTCCTTCTCACGTATTATCGTGGTTGAACCCCTCCCCTTGACAGTGGTAGTTTGTAAGGATTGTCCCCGTACGAACCATCGGCTGCTACGAAGAAATAGGGGCCATGGGCGAGGGGGTACCAGTCCCGGACACACGACGTCGAATCCGGCCTTATCATAACGGATCCAGGAACCATTATTCATCCTGTAATTGAATTTATTACCGTAAAAGGGATAAAGTTCCCAGACAACCTTCGCTTGTATGAGAGAGAGAGCCGTTTAGCACTATGCCTAACCTCATGAATCCGTTGATATAGGATAGAATTCAAAAGAGTCAGCTGTACAAATTTTATTATTCATGGCTTCTGAACAGTGAGTGAGTTTATCTAAGTCTTTAATGACTGTAAATGATTTCTTATCAGAAGAAATCAGTACATGCCCCGTTAAATTGGATATATTAGCTGGATTTGAGTTATTCGTCATGAAAGTAGGAAACGGTGCTATTTTGTATGATTGCCAAGCATCGGAAGAATCAAAAGGAATTGTGATCATAATTCTATAATTTTCAACGCTGACTGATATTATTGGCTATTAATAGAACTCTACTTTATGGGCGTCTAATAAAGGAATATAACCTAGTTTCTCCCTTCCGTTTTCCAAAGTTAACGTCAGATCTTTAATAGGCATTGAGGTGAGGAGATAAACACACCCTTTTGTTTGCTAACGTAATTGCTTCTACGTAATCTTTTGACTTTTCAATAAAATGTGATATTTTCACACGGATATGATCTATTTTCGAACTATAGTAAGCTAACGTAGCCAGCAAATGTTGAACTTCCATGACCTGATCGATATTATTTGAATGTTCATTAACGATACTCATTATTTGATTGATCGAAGATAACTGGCTGCGAAGTTCAGATAAAGCCAAATTCTGTTTTGTGTTGCAAAAACTCCCAATTCTTTTATTTTTTTTGATTATTTATCTTAAGGCGATTTGAGATTCCTAAGCCTAGATTCGCAACTGATCCTAAGATGTTTAGTCCAGCCAGAATAAGCGGGTTGCAGCGTTCAAGAGTATTGTGCCGCACAGACCACATCAGCAGGTCACGAGCGAGTTCTTCTGCCTCAGCGGTTTTATTTTGTATGTCATAAGACAACATCTCCGCGACGCTTAGTGTTTGAGCTAGCGAAATCTCTGAGTTAGCATGAAAATTATAGTTCGTGGGCATTTCCCTTAAAGGGAAAACTAGCAAACCTCATCAGGTCCATTCTTTAAGTTGAAGGACGTCATCTTGCAGGCAAGAAAATCGCATGCATATCTACTTCTATAAACAATATTTACTTGACACGATGAATACATCATCTTTTCTCTCGATAATCGAGCCATGATTAAATTCTATTTCTTTCGTCCTAGCGCTCTTTCCATACAACAAAGATGTCTGAATACACAATATCACTCCTAACAATAACAGATTCATTTTTGAAACCTGCAATGAGTAAAACATATGTAATAACTCGCGTAAAAGAATAGGTTTACATACAATATGATTAATAGATATATATATAAATTATTATACAAGTTCATAAATACAACCATTTTTTCCCTCACTCCATCTACCTTTCTTTAGATTCTGATATGTGCCAATGGGACTATTCTCACATCAGTGGGTTTGGATACATTTTGAACCCTAACTCTATTGGCCGTTAAATTTTCTAAAATGTTAAACGGGCCTTCAAACTTAGGTGTCAGTTTATAATTTAAACCTTTACGTACTTATACTTGTATGTATACCTGATCGCCCACGGCATATGTTCCTAGTTGGCTTAGCTATTTTATCATGATTTTTTTCATTATTATTTGTGCTTCTTCTAGATTCTTACGAATTATATTATATCGACTTATGCTTGCATCCATAACCATCCTTTAGAGGATTTGATAAGTTAGTTGTAGGCTTTAAGATGTGGAAAGGCGTTCGGGCCGGGATACCGATACAGTGCCCCTCAGTGCGGTGTCATTTTAATAGAAACACATGATTACGAGTGATTAAGTGTGCTTAGTACCGCAGGTATGGCAATGTCCCCAGTTGGGGTCTGCCCCCCCTAAGGTGACCCTTAAAATGTTAAAACCTTACGATTTGCCCTTTCCACTAGCCCATTAGACTCTGGGTGATAGATCATGGTATTGATTTTCTTTATACACAGGAATTCGCACAAGGAGTTAAGGAAATGATTATTGAACTCCCCGCCCGAGTCTGAGATAATGATGTGTGGAATTCCATGTTTACAAATGTAGCACTCGTAAAACTTCCTAGCCGCACTCGACCGCGGTTTTTGTTTTAAGCGCTATAAGTTCTGTATATCGAGTCAAAGCGTCTATAATTACTAGGAGGTGCTTATTTCCTATGTCTGACTCGTAAAATCCTGTTAATAAATCTAAATGTACTCTTTCAAAAGGGTTGATTTGGCACGGGGTAAGACCCTAGGCTGACAGGTGTCTTCGTGTGCCCTTTGTATTCTTGACAAGTGCGACAATTTTGCTATGTGCTTTTTTATATCTGTAAGCATCGTATGCCAATAAAATAAGGATTTGGCTTTCTGTGACATCAAGGTATAACCCGGGTGTCCGTGCAGTGGATTTTTCATGCAAACCATTTTAAGACAGTGGTGGGTATGAGTGAGATAGGCACCACCACCTGGTTGTTATTCAACTGTGGTGTGTTGCGGGTTTTCCTCGTCACGGATCTACACAGGATATTGTCCTGTATGATATAATTCTGCTGCTTATACTTTAGGTATTCCTTTTCCTTCGGATTTCCGTTTAACGCAATGATGATTTTTTCTATTTGCGGATCTTTTCTTTGTTCCGTCTGTAATAGTTCAGCACTCCAGCCAGATCTTCCTGTTCAGATATATTTGTTTTTAACAATGGGCGTGGAGGTTGAGATATCTATTAATTCAGTATGGCTCGGTACAAGATGAAGAGGGGTTGCGTGATAATGCGTCAGCAATGATATTTGCTTTCCCAGGTAAATACCCGATCCTCGCGCCAAAGTCCTGAATGATCATGTGCCACCGAGTTCGCTTGGGGCTGTGACTAAAGCCTTTAAAGAAGTCGGTTAGGGGCTTATGATCAGTGAGAACCTTGACGGGGATAACCGTATATTATGAATTTAAAGTGCACGAGTGAATTAACAATAGCGAGCCCTTCCTTGTCTATTACTGCATATTTACTTTCGGAAGGTCTCAGTTTACGTGAATAAAAAGCTATAGGGAAAAACTGTTTATCATATTGTTGAAGCAATACCCCACCTACTCCTAGGTCTGAGGCGTCTGTTGCTATGAAAAATTCCTTACCGAAGTCAGGAAATTTCAAGATAGGAGAAACTACACAGTTCATCTTCAATTTATCGAACGCCTGTTGATGAATTTCAGACCATACGAAATCGAAACGCTCGCCCTTTTTTATAAGATCGGTTAGGGGAGCGGCTATGATTGAGTAGTTGCGGATAAAGCGGCGGTAGTAGCCGCTACAGCCTAAAAATTGCTGTATTCCTTGACGTTAGTAGGTATCGGAAAGTTACGGATAGCCGACACCTTATCATGGACGACTTTAAGACCTTCACTAGAACCGTGAAACCTAGATAGACTAGTTCTGTTTAAAAAATTCACACTTACTTATCTTTACCCTTAAATTATGCTGCTTAATCTTTGTAGCACTAACTCCAATTTACGTAAATGTTCTTCTAATGTGTTTTGGAAAGATTACTAGTCGTCCATGTAGGCATGTAGGTATCTCCTAACAAGTCTCCAAACACGATGTTTAGCATACGAGTAAAAGTTATAGGAGCACAACGTAAACCAAAAGGCATACGCAAAATTCATAATGTCCCCTGGCTGTGCTGAAGGCAGTGTATGGGGATACTCTCTTGTTCCAACGGAATCTGATGAAATCCTTTTTAGTAAGTCTAGGCTTGTGAAATATTTGTTCTGACCTAGTAGGGATAGGATATCATCGGTACATGGTACTGGGAATCTGTCAGGGATTGTTTCTTCATTTAAACGACGAAAATCTACGCATATCCGCCAAGTTCGATCTTTTTTCGGTACTACTATTAACGGAAAATTATAAGGGCTGTTTGATTTCCTAATGACTCCTTCTTTTAACATTTTACCTACTTCCTCTGTTATCTCATTCTGAAATTTCATAGGAAGTCGGTACGAAGGTACATAGATTACTTTCTGTTTGTCCTTGAGCCTTATTTGATGCTCGATGACATCCGTTTTTTCCTAAGGTTCCATCCGTAGTGGAAAAAAACATCATGATATTTAGTTAAAAGATTCAAAAATTTCTGCTGAATTTCTTCTTCTTGAATGTCCTTATTGATTTTGTTCTTTATAGATTGCAAAAGGGGTTCATCCGCAACTGATTGAGCGTGATTTATCTCAGCTACGGTAAGAATGCGATGATTTATAAACTTCGGCATCCAAGATATGTTGATTTTTGTGGATTACTAAAGTGGTATTCAAATATTACAAGCTTCGATGTTACATTGTTGTTGTGAGCCGACTGTATAAATGGCTTGTGTGACGGATAATCCGTGTGTTTTCAGAGTTTCGGAAAGGATTAATGTTTCAGATCCTGGCAAGGTTCCCTTTACGCACTAATATATTTGAAGTTACGTTAGGCTCGAGAGTTTGCGTGCAAGCTGATATTACGGGTGAGCGAGAGTTCTGTTGGGTTGCCTGTATTATTTCTTGGTTTATGAGACAGGTGATTGGTTCCGTAATGTAAGTGACAACTCTGTCTGTCTCTTTATTATCTAAACTGATTTTAGGGTATTAGAAGACCTATAGAAGTTTCCCTTGATATACAAAGCGCCGTGTTTTGCAGGTATGCTAAGATAATATTTTGAGTGCCCATAGACGGGTATCCGATAATTACTGCGGGATCATATTAATGTTTTGTACAACGACAAAGGTATCAGCAAACGTGCGCTTACCGACCTTGTACTGTACATGAGTTACGCCCACAACATTTAATTCATTATTCCCTATGCCTGAGAGCCTTATTCCGGACTTTTCTATAGGGAAATTTGAAAAGAGTAAAATGATGAAAGTCCCTTAAATTTTCCATGATATTACGTGGACTACCAGAATCAAAGAACAAAGTGAATGACTTATGGTCCAAATTTACTGCATGTAAGGTTGGTCGCAACTCGTCTTGACTAATAATTGCATGAATTTGTTGCAAATCTACGGGAACCCTGCACAGATTTTTTTGATTCGGCCGTGTGTCTCATAGGAAAATCAATTGTCTCACAATGATCTGATAAATGATTAAACTGATTATTTGATACAAAAGATGTTGATATTGATGACCCAACATCGCCCTCTCCCCCCTTGGAGTGAACTACGTGGTATTTGCTTTGTTTATCACACCTTGAAAATTCGCTTGCCCTTGCGAGTTCTGGCTAGACGGCCCAGGAACAGAGGTACCTGAAGCACGATTTGTTTGTTTCTGCGTTGTACAGAATTTCCGTTTGGTTGTTTCTTCTTATAGTAACTGAGGACCCTTCTTTTTATTTGCACTGGCAACTGGTTGCGTGTTTGTAGCATTCTGCTGTTGATTCCTCGAGTAGCAACGGTTATATGAATGAGTTGAACTATTGTGTATTGAACAAAAACGCGTCCGACAGTCTGAAATTATGTGACCTGGTCGTTTACAGTTATACAAACCATCCCTGCAACTTGATTATTATTATGTACCACATTTACTTGTTGTGGCTTGTTCTCATTTTTTGCAAAAACTTGAATGAGCGAAGATCTAGGTTCGGTTACACTTTAGACATGTGTTTTTTTGATTTGTTTTATTTAACACATCTAATTTCCGTTACTTCGGGTCGGGTGCAATTTGTTTTTTATCAAAACACCGTACTAACGCTTCAGGCAACATTGCAGTGATAGACGTAAGGTAGATCAAACGGATAAAATCTTTCACTTTGATTTTGGCACCCGCAACCCCACCCGGAGTTACTTAAACTATCCTGATATTCATTTAGCCGGTCGGCAATTAGCGCCGCCCGCTCGAACAACATTAAGCTGAGTCATGGAGGCTTGGTTAAGGATATTTCTCAATGCCAATACTACATCTAAAGCCTCTTCACCCCCATACACGGCACGTAATCTAATTTTTGAACTCGTCCCATGTAAGCGCCTCTTGGAAAGAAACCCCCTTAGATACGCACTTGCGTCTCCTTTTGCAAAGTCAATGAAGCTCTTGGCCTCCTGTAATTGTACTGCTGGGTCTGTGATGCTTTTTGCATTTTAAATGAGCGTCTACAGATGAGATCCATGCCTCAACATTTTGAGGCGGAAACCCATTGACCCGACCTTGAAAAGGGACAATTGCTGACCTCAACGCGCTAACGAGAGTCACCACATTGGGGTTGGCCAGTCGGAGGAGTTGCCATTTTAACTTTCACTTTTTTCTTATCACTTCTATTCCTTGCAATCCTATCAAAATATAATAAGAGTACACTCGACCACTACGTAAAACGCATAAGCAATGTACTGTATAAGTGTGTTATAATAATAGGAAAATCCCCCAAAAGATACAAAAATACAGATATGATAAAATATATACGGAGAATTCCTGCAAGAAACGGTTAATAACAACGAGAAGAGAAAAAAAATTAATCTGCGGGCGAGAACTCGTAGTTGAAGATTGATTCTGTAATGAAGGACAGATTAAATATGGCGAACAACTCACCCCAGAATACTGGATGATCGACTCTTGATGAACACACTTCACTGAGGAAAAGACCTGAATAGATAAAACAAATGGTACTTAGCTCCAGATTATATTGCGAAGGATTGTTGACATGGGATGACGTCTCAGTTCCTGTCTAAGTCTCGCGTCGGAAGTCGTGATGACGTCACGGTCTTCTCTCGGTGCACGATGCGTGGAGAAGTCCAAGATTGATGACGTCACAGCCTCCGTCCTTGCACTACGACTCTAGCTGTACTCTTCTGCCGGTCCTTGCTCGTGATCGGAGGGTGAATCCTCCTGTTTGTTGTTTTCTTCTTTCCGTTGATGTTCGATGCTGCTCTCGTCCGGTGTAGATTCTCGAAGATAAGTGACAACAGTCGCTCAAACGTCGGTGTATGCTTGTATTCCTCTTGATGAAGGACATAGCTGCGTCTTCATAAACTGTTGCGTTGATTGAAGATCCCGTTTTCCTCTGTTTAGTTTGATGTTGAAGGTGGAAGTTAGTTCTTGTAGACCTTCGGTCGGCTGATATGGGTCTTGTTAATTTTATTCTTCGTTATACGCTGCCACCACATGTAAGTCTCATCGCTTGGCGATAGACTTTTTTTGTGTTCTCCTTTACGACTGTCATTCGTAAGTATTTCTGGTTCCTCTCATCTCCCTTGGATATCTTAGTAGAGTGGTTCTTTCTTAACTAAAGGAGATGATTCAAACAGACAAGTTGAACAAAGATAACAACTTTATTCTGTAACTCCATACTAGGAGATGCAGCTCGGTCGGAAGACCGATATGTTTGATGGTTGGCGCGGAACTGCCATTCTAAAGCATCGCGTCGAAAGCGGAACATTAGCTATCTCAGCAATTCATATAAAACATACGTAGTCCGCCGGCTCGGAAGTTACAAGTTTCCGGCGTAGGTTTAATTAACAGTCAAACCGCTTCCCATGGAAGTTGTTGTGCAAAGTTATCATAAACATAAAATGTTGACAAAGCTCTGAGCTAGATCAGGCTACTGCAGACAGCGCATAGCGTAATCTAGGTCTGCTTTGGTCACGTAGGACCCTCCCCCTAATGCCATGACCTCAATTTCATTGGGTTTATATTTACAGATCTTGTAAATTTAATAAATGTATTTATTACACATGTAGTGTACCAGTATACATGCCCAGTCCGCGAATGCAGCGGCGGCTACGTAGGTATGACTACCATGCGACTGTCGACGAGCACTCTCGTGCCACGCCCAAGAGGGGGCTATAAAGAATCACGCCCGCACAAACATCACGAGGCCATCTCCCAGATGTCATCATAAGAACACGAAGATCATCGGGAAGGCCCCTGATGCCCGTCGGTTGCGCCTGCTGGAGGCGCTACTCATCCACAAATAAACCTAATCTGAATACGACGCAGGAAGAATTTCTCCTCCCTACGAGTATGAGAAGACCTGCCACCAACAATGACACCACCGATCATGACAACTCTATGGATGACAACGCCCCCGAACGAGGTACTCCTGCAGCCGATGGAAATCAAAGTAGCCGTGACGTCCCACAGCGTAGCGCAACGCCCATCAATGTTACAGCGCCGCTTAGGAGGTCCAGGCGGCTGCAGGATATGCTGCAACGCAACCATCGGCCCGAAGAAAGTGGCTTGAGACCTGGCTCAGGCAGCCAATGAAAACAAGACTCACCGCCACCAGCCAATAGGAGACAAGCATGGGGCAGACCCCCTGCTGTCAGCCACAGATATAAAGAGGGGGGGGACGGACGGACACCGCACCAAGATCATCAGTTGCTGCTCGCCTGATCGTAGCAGTAACATCTCTTCTGAGACCTTCTCTGGCGAACGTGAGCGACAGCGAGCGATAGCGCCATCCCAGTCGACGATAGCGGCGAGATTTCCAGCGATTTTCGGCGGAACTTTCGGCGATTGACGACGACACCGAGAATTATACTTCTGAGAGAGCTCTCTCACATTTTATAAGGAAAATTCATATGACATCTTTCTCTCTCAAATAATTTTCCATTACTAACAGTCTCTCCTGCCTAAAATTCGGTAGCCGTTGGGGTCTGAAAACCCGATTGAAGCAGGGTCAAAGGGACAAAAAAACTTTCTACTCTCGCAACTCCCTTATTTGCAAGTATCCGCACCCGAGGAACGATAGGGCTCTGGTGTCTCCCATAAACCAGGTTTAGGCCCTTCAGGCAAAAATACAAAAAAAAAAAAAAAAAAAATTTTTTTATAAACACACACATACCCACATACATTCTCTCCTCTTCTCTCCTCTTACCCTCATCTCCTCTCTCTTCTCTCGCTCTCTCCTTCTTCTCTCTCCGTCCTCTTCCTCTCTCTCTCTCTCTCTCTCCCCTCACAGATAGACGAAGACGAATGCAGCCATGCATGGACCAAGATAAACCCTAGCCACATCCCACCACTGGCAGAAGCACCTGAGAACCGGAAACGGACAACGTCTTCTTCTTCCTCTTTTCAGATGCCCTGAAGCAGTTAGACCTCGCCTAGACTCCTCCACCTCCGAAGAAGAATCCACCACACCCATCAGAGGACAAGGAAAACCCCCCTGCCATGGACACAGATGATGGATTCCAGCTTGTCACCAGGACAAACGCAAACAAGGACCACAGCAGCACGCATTCACCCTCACATGGAAAATACTTGATAACTCCTCCAACAGGAACCAGTGCATATGAATTCGTTAAGGACCTCGAAAAGAAGGGTAAGTTGTTCAAGGTAAGACCCACCACCAGGGGAGAACTGTTTGCAATACCCTCAGACCTGAATACAAATGAATATATGAAGAATAATCCTGCCAGCTTTAAATTCCTCAATCCTGACGACAAACCCTGCAGATTTATATTATGACATTACCCTCTGCAATTTGAAACCAAGGTTATTCTGGAAAATCCCAGGGTAATCAAAGCAGAGAGATGCCATACAAAAGGACCCAACCCCCAGCCAACCCGCAAAGTCCTAGTAGAATGGAAAGGACCTCAGCCTAAGTCACTGAACCTTGGCATGTGGGGCTCCTTCCCCACCATGGACTTCACACAAGAACCTCTGAGGTGCTTTAACTGTCAGAGGTACGGACACCATAGCAGTGCCTGCACCGCCAAAGAACCATTTGTGGGTATGTAGTGGGGACATCCCATCCCAAAAACTCTTGCACAGACAAATTTAAGAATGGACAAGGAAACAAATGCCAGATGCCCCGCATGGCAAGGGGAACCAAACCATGCGATGGAACAGAAAATGCCGATAAGGCTACAGAAGATAGACACTCTTAAAGGAATCACACCTCGGAGCCTCCCTGGACACACACACACACAGACCACCACAACACACAACAGCAGCTCCCACCACCCAGCAGGGATCAAAGTCCTTTGCTGCTGCAGTTAGGGGGTCGCAACAAGCCCCCAAAAACACACACACACACCCCCAGCATAAGACACAGTCCTATGCTGCTGCAGCTGGAGGGCCTAGACCCAACAGGACTCAAAGTCAGCCTCAAACTCAGAAAAAGGAACACACTCCCCAAACCTCACCCAGACAAACACACACCAACGAAACAAATAACAAACACTAGAAGGAAAATCAGCTTCTCAGAATCGGCCAAGCCGACCAACACATACATCCTAACCTCTCCTGTTCCCGAAACCCGACAATCCTCCTCACTCCATCCTAAAACTAGCTCCACTGTTCCTGGCTCCCCAAGCCATATAACCCAGTCTCCCCTCCTCCTCCCACCCCCACAAAGCAACAGGTTTGAAGTTCGCCCAGAACTAAAACAAGACAAATATATCGCACAGACTCAAGACCTCACAAATCTACTGGTGCAAATGCTATTCAAGTTTGCAGAACTAACAGGATCAAACTTCTCAGATGAAATAGCCAAAGAAGTCGTTGACAAGTGCATAAGGACGTCCAGAGGACTCTTTGCATCACCATGCCTACACTAATAAACAACAACAGTGCAAATGGCACTACAAATACACCCGGTGTCAGTTCATTCCAAGTAATAGTACCAGGTACATCTCCAGTGCCAGGGCCAACCTCAGAGTTGGTAGTCAGGCACATCAAGTGCAAATGACGAACTAGGAATCAACAACAACATACAAATGACTGCAGAGACACAGACACAATAAAAGTCCTCCAGTGGAACATACTAAGTGCAAACAATAAATACGCATTCCTGCAAGCACACACAAACAAATAACTACGACATCATAATGTTACAAGAAACTTGTAAGGGAAAATGCCAAATTTTCATTTTAAAGGGTAACAAAAGTGTACAAAACACCATACACAGACACTAAAAGAGGACTAATCACCCTAGTTAAAAACACAATCCCCTCAAAGAAGGTAGACACATCCCTTGCGGAGATGATGTAGAATCACTCAGCGTAAAACTCACACTTGCAAACACAACACTGACGGTACACAACATATACAGGGCTCGGGACAACACATTCGAAGGGAAGCACTCTTCAGTGCAGCGACACAGGAAAACACACTAATTGGAGGAGACTTCAATGCACATCACACCCAAGCCTGAACTCTACACAACAAACAAACACAACTGGAAGACATCTACACCAGTTTATCATGTGAATTCCCAGAGGTGTGCCTATTAAACAGTGGAGAGCCAACTCACCTAAAAGGAGGAAGACTAGATCTTACCTTCACAACTCCCGCCTAAAGGAGCAAGCAACATGGAAGCTGCACGAGACCCTCACAAGCGACCACATAGCCATTGACATTGGCCTACGGCTCAAAAAGCTGCCCCCCATACCACCGCCACCAGAAAGATGGAACCCCAAGTTTTGCAAACTGGGCTACATTTGAAGCCATAATGACGAGATGGGCGAGGAACTACCTTGAAAACCCTGCAAACGATATAGAACTCTTCTATGAAGAGTTCATCAGCAAACTCAGAGAGGCAGCAAACATGTCCATGCCAAAGATCAAACGATCCAAGATCGATCACAAAGATGCATGGTACTACTGTGAAAGGGTCAAAGAACTCAATGCCAGAGTAAACAGAGTGCGGAAACTCTTCAGACGGGAACCATCTGATGAGATGCACAGACTTCTCAGAGAGGTAATAGCCCATGCAACTGAAGAGACAAAAGAAATTAAACAACAGGCATGGTATGATTGGTGTGCAAACATCAGCAGACAAACTCCCAGTAACCAACCCAGAATCTGGAGATTCCTTGCAAAAATTGCAGGGAAAGGAAGAACAGCGCAAAGCATCCACCCCAAACCCACAAGAAGAAGCTGACAATATAGCCAGAAACTTTGCAGAAAGGACAAAATCCCACAACCTTCCCAAACAAACACGGGAAAAAATAAACGAAATTTCCCCAGCAAGATGGAGGGAAATCAATACTGCCTGCAACACACCTGATGACACAGACACACCCTTCCACTATGGAAGAACTAAACAGTGCACTCAGCAAGGGGAAAAGAGACACAGCCCCTGGAGCAGATGCAATCACTTACAGCATGCTGAGACACATGGGAGACCCTGCCAAACAGGTATATCTACTCCTGGTAAACAGGACAAATATGCAGAGCACACCAGGCCAAAGAAATGGCAACAGCAAGACACACAACCAATACCTAAGCCGAAGAAAGGAAGGCGCATATAGGCCCGATATCCCTCATCAGCTGCACTGAAAAGGTTGCAGAAAGAATGGTTCTGAACAGACTACTATGGAAAGCAGGGCCCCTACATCATAGGCTCTATGCCTATAGGGAAGGAGTAGGCACCCATGAGTGCCTTACAGATGTGCTAAGTGCCATAAATGGCAGAAAATCCATAGTGGCCTTCTTAGATCTAGAAAAGGCATATGAATTAGCCAATGCAGCAACCATCCTCTCCTCTAGTCACAGAAAGAGGATCAAGGGCAACCTGCTTACATGGACAAAAGGATACATGCAAGACAGAGAAGCAAGAGTAGTGTTCCAAGGCAGAATGTCAGAATACTACTCTCTTGAAAACGGCACTCCACAGGGGGGAATTCTAAGCCCCTTCTTATTCAATGTCCTTATGGAAATGTAGCCTGTCTCGAGCTACCACAAGGAGTAGAGGTCTTCATATATGCTGACGATGTTTGCATCGTCAGCTCCGGCCCTCAAAGACAGCTCCAAAAGATGCAAGAAGCCTTGCAAAAACTTGAGGACAAGTGCACACAACTGGGACTCAAAATCAACAGAAATAAGACAAAAGCCATGCAATAAAACATGATCAAAATCCACCCAACCTTCTACTGAAAGGAGATGTCATAGACTGGGTGGATAGCTACACATATCTGGGAGTCTGCATTGCAGATTCACTATCTCCTGAGAAGCAAATACAGCTCCTCCAAGCCAAAACAAAAATAGGGCTTAATGCCCTAAAGAAAATCACATCATTGCAAGAAGGTGCGACATACCACCTGCTCAGGAGGTTCTACATACAAACCATCAGAGCACAAGTAGAATACGCAGCACCAGTCCTGACAAATCTCAGAAAGGATCAACAGCAGAGGCTGGAAGTCATCCAAAACAACGCAATGAGACTCATACTTGGAGCCCCAATGTGGACAAGAATTTGTCTCTTGAGGGCAGAGACACAACTGCAGTCTCTCAAGCACAGGATAGGCCAAAGAAATATTGCCATTCTGTGCAAAACCATCAGAACGACAGAAAATGGACCACACAAAAACAAAATGCAAGCGTGTATAAACTTGCACGAAGAACTAGACCCCCCGCCAAAAACCTATGCGGGCAGTATACTCCAGACACTGAGAGAACTGGGTATGCAGGACACAGTGAAACACATAACAAAGGATGTCCCACCTGAGGGATACCAAAAAACCACCTCCCTGGGTCGAAGACCCAATCCGGTATAACTTCACAATACTACCGGCAAACAAAGCACTGTGCACAGCAGCACAAATGAAAACTGCAGCAGAAAGAAGCAATCGGAAACAGCAGCTGAAAACATAGATTACACTGATGGCTCGTTGACACAGAAAGCTCCAGCAACTGCAGCAGCAGTGGCTGCCCAAGACTTCAAAGGAAGCTGGAGGCTATCCACAATGCCTCCATACTACAAGCGGAACTCAATGGCATCCTTCAAAAAGCCTTAGAAAATTCCAATTTAAAAGAAGGACACACAACAGTGCATATTGACTCCAAAGGAGCAATACTCGCTATCAAAGCGACAAATCCAAAAGAAAATGTGACACTGATAACAGCCATAAAATCATTGGCCAATTCACATCAAGCTGCTGGCAGAGTCACACTAAACTGGATACCAGCACCCATGTGGGAATCCAGGGAAATGATGAAGCTGACTTCCTTGCCAAAAGTGCCCTCAGCTGCAGTACAGTAAGCATAAAAGTGCAACCATCCATAACACACCTAAAGGAAATGGCAAAAAGCTATGCCAAACTCCAAGAAAGAGTGAAGTACGACGTCACTACCTACAAGAGTCAAGGACGTCCAAGTGGTATGTGGATGTCACAAATCTAACGCCGCATGACATCACAAAAACAAAACCACTAGAAAACTCTCAGTCATCACACACAGATTAAGGCTAGGATACCTCTGCACCTGGCAAATGATAGGAAATGAGGGCAGGCTATGTCAGTACTGTGACGGAGAGGCAATCCAGCCCCTCGAACACTACCTACTAGACTGCCCAGAGACACAATCTTACAGATCAAACCTAACTGAAATAGAGCTGACACCGGCACAGATCACCAGACACATCTTAAATAACATAGGGACATATGGGAATCTCCTAATGTCTCACCACTCCCAGGTAAAAGGATGAATCACACGGCATTTCTCCATAGACACATGGGAATCTCCTAGTGTCTTGTAAACAAAAAAAAAAACAATGAAAGCCACCACAAGCACAAACCCTCTACTTCACTGGTTGCAATGGGAGTCATAAACATCTTTGGGAGCATATGTATAAGTGTGAGTATGCATGAACATGTATATATACTATAATACTTGCTTAATGTTGGTTTGATATATATTGCAATATTTTCAGATGCTACACACATGTATATATATTGCGCCTAAAATGTTTATAGGTAACGCCTTCTTTCCCTCAAACTAAAACTCGCTTCCTTCTTCCTACTCAGTCACTCTTCAGCTAGGCTGAGTCTCACTGCTATAAAAACTTTCTCTCCTACTGATGGGTACCGTAAGGTTCAAAGGGGTTGCAATCCTGCCTGTCACCCTATCTCCTTTCCAAAACTAACCGCCAAAGCACTGTTTTTTGTATCTTTACAGATATTCCAGTTACGGGCTGCTCTAGGAGCAAGAGCCCGTGCCAGCACAAGGCTGGCTTAATCTCCAACAACAAACAACAACACCAAGATCAGTCCACCCTCAGCTTCCCAGCCCGAGGATGTCTGGCAGCTCCAGACGAAAGCTCGCTTTAAGAAAAGAAGAGAGAAAGAGAGAGAGAGGAGGAAGGAGAGAGGGAAGAGAGAGAGAGAGAGAAAATCGTTAATGACTTTGATGACTATGGTATCATAGTTTATCTGTAAAATTCAAATATATACACCTATTTTGACCCTGTATTTTACCATGACCTCTATAGGCGCTCTACTAGCCTGTTTAAGTAGCACGGAAAAAGCCGCTATTCGCAAAATAGAGAAGAATCTCTACAAGTGTAACGCTGCTGAAGTAGCCATTACTTTTAATAAAGTATGCTTGAGAGAGGGTCTGCTTCCTAAGTACAATAATAATAATAATAACAATTTCCCTGTCATTATAGTTTCCAACACTTTATCTTCTAAAGAAACAGCGCTTTTTATATTTATTAATTCCCGAAGACGAGTTAAGCTGTCATATTGCTCATAAGGAGGTTTCATTGTACCATGCTGTATCAGGCAGTCATATTTTAAAAAAGAACAGACTAATGGAAGTATTATTTGCGGGTTATTTCCCTTTAATGACTTTGGAAAGACTTATTGGATTGTAAAAGAATTTTACGCGAAGTACTCCTAATTACCTTATCACTTAATTTTTCAGTATTTGGTACTAGGTCCTGTGCCGATATTGAGAGAGAGAGAGAGAGAGAGAGTTGTACGGGTAAAGAGATTCATAGAATAACCTTCAGGGAAAAAGAAAACTACGTATTAAATATCTTGATTTGGTTATTTGGGCAAGTTGTTTGAAGAGGCGGATAATATATATATATATATATACTATAATATATATTATAATATATACTATATATATATATATATAATATATATATTATATATTATATATATATATATATATATATAGATAGGATAATAAAGGACATTTGTCACCTTATGCACTATATATATATATATATATATATATATATATATATATATATATATATATATATATATATATATATATATTATATATATATATATATATATATATATATATATATATATATATATATATATATATATATATGTGTGTGTGTGTGTGTGTGTGTGTATGTGGTGGGGTGTTATTTGTGTGCATGTGAATAATTGCAAAAGAATCATAGCAACGTCAATGACTAAACCTTAGTCATTACGTGGATCGGCAATTAAAGATAAAATAAAACGGTACTGCACATCGAAAAGCGATTTACGGAATAGCAATTAAATTATGATAAGAAAAAAACTCGGTCCGATATTTTCCTTGAAATGTTTTTCCATGGTTCCCTCTCAACTATATCCGATTACAACGGGAAAGAGAATCCAATAAAAAGAGAAACGGGACGCCCAGGTAATGGCAATCTCACCTGACGGAAAAGGTTGTACGGGCGTCCCACAGGGCAGGAGGCGCTCGCTGATGGCAAACAGAACCGGACACCCGACGAAACAAAAGAACATCGGTATGTAAACAAACGGGGTCGGAGCTGGGAGAAGGTTCATTCGTCTGTTCGTTGGGTGACTCTCTCCACTTGGGAGTCGAATTGGAAAACGTTTTAGAGAAACCAATCCCCTCCTCTCCTCTCCTCTCCTCCCACCCCCTACAAAAGAGTCTCGCCAGGTATGCCAATATTGTTGTCGCCGTTTCTCTTGTGGATCAAATTCCTTGGAAAACTTTCGATTTTATTTCCGAGTGTCAGCTGTCAGGGTCTCAAAAATTTTGGTATTCTTTTTGAAGGGGAGTTGGCAGAAAGGGTATAGCCGTATAGCCTAGGGAAGAGGAGGTTATGAGATAATTCAGTGCCTACATTTAGTTTATTCAGTCAAATCTTACTGTGTTTCTTGAAGACCCATTTTTACTAGACTTCTTAGAGAGAGTGGGAGAGAAATGAAAAAGACACAAAAGTATTTAAGGAAAATACGTTTTACACTGGCGAGAATTTTACATCTTCTGAAGAAACGACTTAATTGTTTGTGGGGTTTCCCATTTTAATTTATATCAAAAGATATCTAGAGTAATTATGTTAGCTTTTTGAGAAAGGTTATGCAGTAAAAAATTATCTGGGGAGGGTTCCAATTTTTTTTTTATTAAATAAACATTTTTTTATTTTTTGAAAACATAATTTGTAGAAAATCATGAAGTTATTTGGCACTCGGATCAGGTATTTTGGTAAAGGTTTAAAATTTTTCTGATCACTATGAAAAAAATTTAATCTTGCCAATTGATATGGGTTTAAAGTCTGAATTGCACTAGCATTAATAACTAAACCTGTGGCATTACATGGAATAGCAATTAAAGGTATAGTGAAAGTACCGCACATCGAATAACGATTTACGAAATAATAATCGAGTTATAATGGAGGGAAAAAACTCGGCATGAGGTTTTCCTTGAAACTTTTTCCATGGTTCCCTCTCAGCTATATCCAATTACAACGGGAAAGATAATCCAATAAAAAGAGGAACGGGACGCCCCAGTAATGGCAATCTCACCTGACGGAGAAGGCGGAACGGCGTCCCACAGGGCAGCAGGCGCTGATGGGGAACAGAACCCGACACCTGACGAAACAAAAGAACATCGGTGTGTGAACTAAGAGGGTCGGGATTAGGCGAAGCCTCGTTCATCTGTTTGTTGGGTGACGCTGCCCGACTCGGGAGTCGAAACGGGAAGCGTTATAGAGAAACCAAATACACACACACACACACACACACACACACCTTCCCCAAAGAGTATCGCCAGGTATGCCAATATTGTTGTCGCTGATTCTCCTGTGGATCCATTTTTATGAAAAATATCGATTTTATTTCCGAATATCGGCTGTTAGTGTCTTAAAAAATTTTGGCATTCGTTTTGACTGTGTAGGCTGGTGCCTGATAGAGGGGGAAGGGGTTTGAGGGTTTGAGACGGTTCAGTGCATAGGCCAGGTAAAGTTAATCCAGCCAATTCTTAGTTTTTTTAACGACACATCGTTACTTGATTTCTGAGAGAGAGAGAGAGAGAGAGAGAGAGAGAGAGAGAGAGAGACCTAATGGATTTCCATAGTATTCAAGAAGAGGCCATTTTATGCTTGTGAAAATTTTGCATAGCCAAAAGAAATATCCAGATCACTAGAGATGTTTCCTGTTTTGATTAATATATTACGTGTGTTATTATAGTTTCAGAAAGCTGTTAAAGGAAAAAAGGAAGATATTTTCTATAGATATTGTATCTTTCTATGAAGGTTTATGCGTGATGAAAGTATGGAAAGGAAACCCCTTTCCTTTTATTAATATAAACATGATTTTCATATTTATGAATGAAAATAAGTTTTCGAAAATCATGATGTGATTAACAAGTGGCATGTAAGGCCTTGGATCAAACATTTTAGTTAATGTATACAATTGCAGCCGTTCTCTATGAAATTATAAATTCATCTGGTTTAAAGTCAGTGCTTAAAATCTGATTCATAGCAGCATTTAATAACAGTACATTAGCCATTGCATGAAATGGCTGTTAAAGGTACAATAAAACATCACTGCACACCGAAATATGATTTGCAAAATAATTAAATTATGATGGGAAAAAAACTCGGGCTAATATTTTCCTTGAAATGTTTTTCCATGGTTCCCTCTCAGCTATATCCGATTACGACGGAAAAGAGAATCCAATAAAAAGAGAAACGGGACGCCCAGGTAATGGCAATCTCACCTGACGGAAAAGGTTGTACGGGCGTCCCACAGGGCAGGAGGCGCTCGCTGATGGCAAACAGAACCCGACACCCGACGAAACAAAAGAACATCGGTATGTAAACAAACGGGGTCGGGGCTGGGAGAGTGTTCGTTCGTCTGTTCGTTGGGTGACTCTGCTCCACTCAGGAGTCGAAACGGGAAGCGTTTTAGAGAAACCAGATTTTCCCCCCGCCCTCTCCGACCCCTCCCCTTCTCTCCCCACCCCTTCCCCCACCTCCCCCAGAAGGTTCTCGCCAGGTAAGGCAATATTGTTGTCGCCGTTTCTCTTGTAGATCAAATTACATGGAAAGCTTTCGACTCTATTTCCGAATCTCTGCTGTCAGGGTCTCAAAAATTTAGAATTTTTTTTATGCGAGATGGGTGTGTTGGTGGTGGTTGTTGGTTGGAGGGTGGGGGGGGGGGTGATCTTGGGGGAGGAGGTGGTGAGATGCTTCATTGCATAGTTCAAGTTAATCAAGTCAAATGTTTTAGTGCTTCTTAATAACAAATACCTTTTACACTTGAACAGTTTTTCATCGTCCTAAAGAAACGAGCAAATCGTTAGTGATGTATATAAAAATTGTGAACCCTAAGAAACAATATATTTCTGTTAAGTTATGTTTCTAAAAAGGTTCATGATATAAAAGAAAGAGGATGCCTTTTTGCATTGAAAATAATTTTCATGTTTGAAAACTTAATTTTTGAAAATCACTAAGTGGCTCGTAAGCCCATAAATGCTGTTCGACACTTGGCTTAGGCATTTTAATTAATGTGTATAAAATTGTTCCTCGTCTCAATGAAATCATACGTGCATCTACGTTTAAGTTCTGCAAACGTTGCAAAAGTCTTGATATTAATATTGAGCACTTATTATGAGCTCCCTTTCTCTCTCTCTCTCTCTCTCTCTCTCTACACAACACACACACACACACACTATACACACACACACACACACACGACACACACATATATATATATACATATATATAGATATATATATATATATATAATATTATAGGTGTCTGTGTTCATATTTATACACATACATACATACACAAACACACGCACTTATACATACATACATATGCGTTATTGTTTTTACCGTGTGGCGCTAGGTTGCTGCATAATTTCAACTGAGTTGCTACATAATTTAAACTTGCTACAGACAAACACACAACGGGAACCAAAAAGATAACGTGCTCAGTAGATATAGTTAAAAGTTAGTTCTTCACAGCAGACATTTCATTACCCATTCATTGAGAAACTTCATGTGTGATACTGTTATCATTTCAAATTATTCCCTTTTATGTAAACATTCGCCGGAATGTTATAAGAAACCCACAGGGCGATATTTAATATATTCCAACGATGTCTTATCAGTATTATTTGAAAATATATTGGGTGTATTTCCCGATTGAAATTATGACCAAATATCCGGTTCCGATTCATGATGAATACCGCTACTTCAGCAAATTACATGCCCATAAAAATACTCAACTGAATGGTTCTCCAAACTGATATTGACCATTTATTTTTGTTGCAATGACGACACATTTTAGGGAGGAAATAGCGTAAAATATATTCTTTCTCTTATTTCAAATAAAAATGAAATATATGTGACATTCTTAACATAATATCAGGTTGGGGAAACATACTTGTATGCAAAGAAACGGTATTTGACATCGGAAACCGAGTTGAACTAACACTAAGACAAGTAGAGAATACTTTCTTGTAGGTAAAATCTTCTAGAAAACACAAATTAAACACGGAACAATCCGACCCAATCCTGTATCTGGTAACTCTCTCTCTCTCTCTCTCTCTCTCTCTCTCTTCTCTCTCTCTCTCTCTCTCTCTTGATATCTGATGAAAATATTTTCTTATCCTTTAAAAGATCTTTATTATTTTACTTTCTGCACGTAGTGTTGTATGTACGAGAACTCATGCACGAATGTCTGAGAGAGAGAGAGAGAGAGAGAAGAGAGAGAGAGAGAGAGATCCGTGAGGAAATCGAAGCGTCATCCAGTTAACAAGCCCGGAGGAGCTCATCTCTCTCTCTCTCTCTCTCTCTCTCTCTCTCTCTCTCTCTCAGCTCCTGTCAGGAATTTAATTCCATCGCCAGTGCACTTAGTCATTTGGGGTATAATTTGATGCCAGCACAATTCCTGAGCTTCTTTTCTCGGGTGGAGAGGCTGAGATCTTGGCTGTTTTTGGAGCTGCGGGTAATTGTCATTGATTTGTACTGTGGGCGGAAGGTCTGGTTCTACTATGAGTATATTTTTTTCGAAATATACATCCATTCACACGCATGTATATGTGTGTGAGTTCCTGCGCTTGTGTGTATGTGTGTGTATATATATATATATATATATATATATATATATATATATATATGTGTGTGTGTGTGTGTGTGTGTGTAGTGAGTGAATACAAACAGAAGCATAAAGAAAAATACGAGCATTGGGGTTTATAATATTTTAAGTGTTAACTCAAGAATATATATGTAATACGAATACATATTGTAGAAAGTATTCCAGGCTGTTAACTTCACTGACCTTTTGTATCTTTTATGATTTATGCTTTTGTTTCTGTTTATTGATTTTTGCCAACTGTGTGAAGTTCCTTGTTCTCTATTAAAAGACGAAACCATTGTTTCATGGCTTGTCATGTTATATGAAATGCAAGTTACTCGTTGCGTACAGTAAAAGTTGACTACAAAGTGTTTGGATTTTAGTTTAATGTGGGATCC
>NC_087203.1:83901833-83944333 GCF_015104395.2 Macrobrachium nipponense | reverse complement strand
ACATAAATTGTGGTTAAGTGTTCATGATACTCTTCTCATCAGGCAGAGGGCTTGAGTTCGATTCTCTGCTTTTCCTTTGTAGACTTCAGCAGTTAATTATGTACTTAGTCGTTAACTGACTGCGGTGGGTGGAGAAAAACATTGGTTCTGACAACATCTTCCAAAGATCATAAATATATATATATATATATATATATATATATATATATAATATATATATATATATATATATAGATATATATACATAAATAAAGACAAAATTCACGAAGGAAAGTGGAACGTAATAATGGAGTAACTGCTGCGAGGCCTTACGACTTCTTGTCCTTTACTTCTTCGTAAATGACGAGAAATCGAAAGGCCTTAAATTGGTTACTCCATTGTTTCACTTTTCCTCGTGGATTTTGTTTTTATTTATATATTCATTACGTTCCATACCTGCGTGATTCAGTTATATGTACATTTAGACATATATATTTATCTTCAAAAAATCACCATAACGTGACTGGAATATCTTGAAGTAATAAAAGTCCACACTTATGTATTTTTAATACACATTTTACATAAGTGTGGACTTTTGTTACTTCAAGATATATATTTATTTAATGTGTGTGCATGTTGACACGTGTTTATTCCAGTGTACCATCTCTCTCTCTCTCTCTCTCTCTCTCTCTCTCTCTCAGTACAAAACTCACCCGCCTTGTGGCGTTTTTATCCACACGCACTTGACCTATGTGCGTTTTGCCAGCGGCATTGTTCTCCTTGAATTTTAAACAAATATGTTTAGTGTTTTCGTCCTTATTTTTCTTACCAAACTTCCATTGTTAGCGAGATCATTATTATTTCACCTTTTATCCTTTTGGCTTAGACTTCGTGAATATTTTACAGTATCCCCACGCAGCGAACCTATGAAATGTACACGTTAAAGATATTTTGTGAAGGAACGCAATGCATGCAACTTGCTTGTAATCATTAGATTCGTTATAGTATTGCCTTTTTATAATTTCTTTAATTTTCAAGTCAGAGTGAGAGTGAGAGAGAGGACTTATGGATAAAGTATGTACGTACGCTACAGAATGGAAGAGGGAGTGAGTGAGAAAATGGTCAAGTGAATATTTTTTGGGATATCTGTTATCCTGTAAATGTGATATTCGATAATTATGCTTTTTTTTTTTACTTAAATAAATTATTAAAGGGACAGATTATGTGTCGTAGGCAGTGTCGGTTATCATATCTGCTTATATTAAATTTTCCTTGTTTCCTACGTAATGGCACTGTAAATATGATTAGCCTATTCTTTATGCAGACGATAGTATATAGTAGCATGTTTTCATACTGCTGCACATTTTTATGTATATCTGTGCGACATCTTTGAATTAATGTTTGTAGCATTTTTAATGTATGTTTGTAACATATTCCTGAGTACATTTACGTGAGACATTCATTAGTGCATGTCTATTAAGTATCCATGAATGTTTGTTTGCAACTTTCTTTTCTTTTTTTTCGTTAAAGTATTCTTGTGAGCGTTGGGGCTGACAGGATAATCTAAATACTCCATCGCGGTCAGGCCTAATGAAAGCCTGTGATTAAGGCAGAAAGCAAGCGGTATATGACTCAGGTGTTTAAGGAACGCAGAAGCAGAATGGTAAATTATATATGCATATATAATATATATACACATTTTTATATATGTTTATATATATAAATGTATATATGATATAATGATATAGAGGACGAAAGCTCTAAACATTGTATATATTCCTACAAATATATTTCGCTTTGATAAACAGGAATATTACAGTGGATCTATATATATATATATATATATATATATATATATATATATATATATATGTATATTGTAAGTGTTTATACATATGTAAATATGAGTGTCTAATATATATTATATATATGATAATATCTAATAATATAATATATATATATCTATATATATGTGTGGTGTGTGTGTGTGTGTGTATGTATGTATACGTATATTTACGTATATATATAAATATTCATCTGTTTTATCCCACGTATCTTGACCCCGTAGTCTCACATACCTTTAACAAAGTTACCCTTACACCACCAAAGCCTCTTGGTTTTTTAATCCCAAAAATGTTCTTTAAAAAATCCGAACATTCCCAACCCTGGCTTTTCCGGAAAAGCCATATGTCTTCGCATTTTGTGCCCATTTCCCATTCAGAGCTTTTTCTTTACTCTCTGTCTTCTAGGAGAGTGAAAGACAGCTCACTGGATCAACTTTTACTCTCATTGCCGTATTAACAAACTGCCAGTCTTAACCCTAAACCTTCATCCAAGATCTTCTATTTAAACGTATATAAAATGTCGTTCGCCTGCTTTCTTCTGTCCTTTTCTTTAGAAGTACAATCATTTTGCTCATCCACTATTATACGTCTTTCTTGCAATCGAATGTGAACGACTAATTCATAGGTTTGTGGCTTTTGGGCTTTACTCAAACGTGCACAGAATTTTCTAGTCAGTATTTGCAAATCTAGTGAGGTCTTTTTTTTCTTCTTCCAGGTAGGTGAATTTTCTCCGCTTTTTTTTTTAATTGGTTGCCATTGCTTTTTTCTCTCCATTCGTTCTTAATTTTCAATAAACCATGCGGATTATTTTGCATCTATATAGTATATCTACCCTTGTACCCTAGGACTGGTGAGGCTATATGATTGCCCATGCCTACTGCCCTCTATATATAAAAAAATGTATCTATATGTAATGAGAGTTATCAATGACTTTTTTGTGCAATACATAATGTATTTCCAATTTTTTACGACTCCATCAACGTTTTTACAAAGTCGGCCAGTTTTTGTAGACCAATTTGTACGACAGAAAATGAAGGTAAAAAAGGAAAAATCAGACTTGTGATTCTGTTGTCTTTTCTAAACCATAATACCCCCTCTGCAGCAATATTTGTTTGGAGGCTTCTCGGGAAAAGGAAAAGTCATTATGTTCAATTTTTTTACTTTTGAGCATTTTAAATCCCTTTGTAAATATTTCATCAGCATCAAATCTTCGAAATGAACGTACTATTCATGGAAAATAGAAAGTAGCTTATATACATTTTTCTCATTTTTAAATCTCTAAGAGAGAGAGAGAGAGAGAGAGAGAGAGAGAGAGAGAGAGAGAGAGAGAGAGAGAGAGAGAGAGAGAGAGAGAGAGAGAGAGTGCAATTGAATGATAATTTGTACTTACCACTAATTGCGACAAAGTGGCTTGAAATTCCGTACCTGAAAAGAATAGCATAATTAAAATACAAAACCAACTATTCCTTGGAGTATTATTCAAGAAACAGTCATATGTAAAAGTCTAATGATGTAAAAAAAAAAAATTCCTAAATAAAATTGAGGTACAGTTTACAGAGCTTGAAGGATTTTTTTTGAAGAATCATATATATACCGCCGAAGGATATTACCTAAATGACAGGTGTAGGATATTACCTAAATGACAGGTGTAGGATATTACCTTAATGACAGGTGTAGGATATTACCTAAATGACTGGTCAACTTATATACTTCCATTGAATTAACTTGATATGAACACTTCCATAAAAATGAAGTGATGATGAAATTACTTAGAAAGGATTATTTCAGGCAATATACGTACACGTAACCTACTTTATAAAACGCAGTTTGGATCTATATTTCATTTTTATGCGTGGAATTTCTTTCCCAACACCGGGCTGAAATTTTATTGGTACGTCTTTTAGGTAGGAAATATTGTCTACAGGTTTTCCTTTCACCATTATCCATTGTAAGTAATCAGAATAAAGCTACGTTTGTCCAACCATGGAGTTGAGATGATAGTATGCAGGCAAAAACTACACTTTCAGGCTTGCTATCGGCCTTATATATATATATATATATAATATATATATATATTATATATATATATATATATATATATATATATATATATATATATATATATATATATATATATATATATATATATATATATATATATATATATATATATATATATATATATATATATATATATATATATATTATATATATATATATATATATATATATATATATATATATATAGATATATACTAGGGCCCCCTAGAGAAAGAGAGAGAGACTAGAGAGAGAGATATAGAGAGAATAGAGAGATATAGAAAGTAGAAGATAGAGAGATAGATAGATAGATATATATATATATATATATATATATATATATATATATATATATATATATATTATTTATATATAGCTTTATTATTTATATATATATAATATAATATATATAATTGGTTAGTTAGTTAGTTAAAATATATAATCCTGATCACATTCGCCAGTATTAGGCTTACAGTAGTTTGTTAATCGAAATACATGACTTTGTCGTTTAACATGTGTGTGAAATTTATTCTAAGTTGTGTACTTTTAAATGACGATAAATGTACGTAGTGACCGGAAGTTCAAAAATATATTTACTGTATAAAGGAGAAAATTTTCTGTGCACGGTGTGACCAGGCAGCCTCTTTGAGAAGTAATTCCCTTCAGTTTTCGTGATTCCAGAGTGTTAAAACAGATCCCGCGACGCCTGAATTAGATCCCTGCTGGAAGGTCGGGATACAGGGGCAAGGCGGCCCTCCTCCCTTCTCGCCTAATGGAGCCGGGGGCTAAATTTCGGAAGAAAGATAGCGCCCCGGAAAAATTCCCTCCCGAGTATTTTCCCTAAGTTGGGGGATGTAAAAGTTGAGCCAGGGCAGATGGGATCAGGATCCTAAAGGAAACCGCAGGAAGATTTTTGACTTTCCTTCTCGCCTCTCCCTCCCCCCCAACCCCCAACCCGACCCCTCAATCCTGTGACATCCCCCCTCCCCACCCACCCTTTCTTTTTTATTGGTTGCCCAAAGTCATTTGAGATCAAACGGTGAAGGCATTTTCATTGTGAATAAATATGAAAGGGTTTGAGGAAAATCTATAATATATATATGCGTGTCTTTGTATATATATATATTATTTTATATATATATATATATATATATATACATATATATATATATATATCTATATATATATATATATATATATATATATTCGTGAATATGTGGTTGTTATACATGCATGACTTCCATAGATACACAAATATTATTTAATAACGAATTCACACACCTTTACAATAACTTTCACCCAACCGGAATTGTAATGGATAATTGCATTTTTGATTAGATACACAGTGATAAACCTTAGACTGTACAGGTCTGCTTTTCGTTTACTCGGGGAGTAAGCCTACAAACTACTTATTGTTGTTGTTCTTGCTCTTGCTCTTGTTGTTCTTGTTGGGGGGCGGTTAGGAAAAGTCTATAAAAGAGCCTAAAAAGGTCTGAAAAAGTTTCCGTCGAGTTAAAGAAACAGGAATTTTAGGATAGGATGTTTGATTTATTTATTAGAATGAAAATGTATTAATGTAATAGATAATGAGAATGTGAAACAGCACAGAAAAATTATTTATAATAAAATATAGCATATTTGTTTTAATTTTCGTTGGTGAAACAAGGCTCTATTTGACACAGATTTTAGCACGTTTTAATTTATTTGGTGTACTGAATTTAGAGACTATGTTTCTGTTCAGTTATTTTGTGTTTCCACTTATAACTGAGAATATATGATCGTGTTTAATTTGTGTCCTTTTTATTTGATCGATGTTGTTTTTATGAGTAGTACTAAGTTTGAGTATTAATTACGAAGACCATTTCACATTAACCTAAGAATGTAATGTTTACAACTTATGTGTGAGGGGGAAAATCTTGAACGTGTCCAGTGTAAACTGGAGGTCGGGTCACGCCTTGTTATCACTGTATCTAAACCAAAGCCCCAGGTTCGAATCCTATCAGGGCCAGCTGCTCTAATAATTTATATTCGCCGTGGGTGCAACTTACTCTCGAGGTATTGTGAATTCGATATTAAGTCATATCTGTTCGCGTCTTCTTGGTAGAATTAGCAATTGCCATCTTCTGTTTAGTTTGTTATCATGGTTTTAGTAGATTTTATCATTATTGACGTTTAGGGTTTTGTTTTCTTCAGCAAACCTTTCGCCAACTCATATGACCACTGTTATTCTAGATCTAGACGCCTCCCTTGCATCTATGAGTAAAATTCCCGCCCAGATGTAAAGGAAAATGAAAATAAAAAAAAAAGGAGAAAGAAAAAGGGTTTTGTGGGATAGGGAGGGAGGTAAATAATCACAAAACATGTTAAGCCCAGAGTAGTAGACAATAGGAAACTCACGTTATAAGGCGATGCTTTAAAATTTGTTCATAGATTCCTGAGTATTAGTTCCTCACTCTTGTTAAGAGAATAACAGATATAATTAGAGTAATTTTAATTATTTTTCCCCCGGGCTTCGCCCCTCTCCTGGAAATTGCTGACGCCCCCCCCCCCCCCCCCCCCCCCCCCCCCCCCCCCGCCCCCCCCCCCCCCCCCCCCCCCACCCCCCCCCCCCCCCCCCCCCCCCCCCCCCCCCAGGTTGAGAACCACTGTTCTAGGGGCATTTAACTACTCCGTTTAGTGGAAAAATGTTTTGAGGAAATGTTGAGGATTGCATGTCGTCGTAGTTATTAAAAATTATTTAATTCCCCCAAATTCCTTCCATTACCAATTGCATGCATGATATCTTTTTCGCAAAGACCCTGTAATTGCTTATATAAATTTTGGGGGAAATTGTTTTTGCTTCCATTTTTCTCCCTGCTATAGAGAGGCCATAGTGATAGTATTCTGGTGATAATACAACTATATATATATATATATATATATATAATATATATATATATATATATATGTATGTATGATATGTACATATGTATATATATGCTATATATAATTCTTATTTATTTATTTATTCATTTATTTATATGATGTGTATTGTGTTTGTTTTGTCAGTGGATTTGTCACTGATTTAATATATGGTTTGTATCGTCAGATGTTAATTCACAAACATCCCATTAACAAGGAATTCAATAATCCCGGGGATAAATCTTGTATAAAGAGGATGATTTTATTTTATGTAAACTTTTCCCTGACTAGGATTCGGATCTAAACCTTTTTTGGGTCAGAGCACTGCGGTAGTGACTTATTACTCTCATATAATATAAAATCTTTTATTTGCGGCTGGTATGCGTCAGTGTGTAGGCACCGGAGGCAGCTGGGAGTTAGGTGATTAGGCGTAGAGCTAGCAACCTCACACCTAAAGACTTGGTGATAACTGAAAGGTTCTGCCCTGCTGACGCCAGTCCCAAAAAAGGAAAAATGCCAAGTGGGGGGAAAAAATTATAATACGTATATGGTGTCCTTGTTTAAGCGGAAAACTTAGGATGACTTAGTTTTTAATTAAATGAAAGTGTAGCACTTGCAGAATCTTGGAGGATGGAAGGGATAGTTATTGTATTTGGTATGGTAAAAATATGATCGTAATTTGTACCTTCTGGAAGACACAAGGGACTTGAGCAGTTTTCAGACTTTTGGGGTGTGACTCTAGCGACAGAATCAGAGCCAAGTCTGTTGAATAAAGATTTACTTTCGTTACTGAGTAAAATGAAAAAAAAAAATGATTTATTATATCGTTCAATCAGTGTTATACGCCGGAAGCCTTTAGTCTTTAATAGTTTTGATTGCCGTGAGATAAGGAACGGTAAAAAATGGTTTTTATAACTTTTTAGATATCAGATACTAATAACAAAATACATTTAGAATAGAAATAACAGTTGCTCATTGTTTATCTTATCTTTGATGCATCAGCTATGTTTCAAATACATTAAAGGTGGCTGATTTTTTTTTCTTGGTTTAAAGAACTCAAAAGAACATGGTTTCTCCAGAGACTGAATTTTCTTTCCCCTCCTACTGAAAGGGAAGAACAGTATTTCTCACAGATTGAAGGTCGATGATGGCTAGTTGATGTTTTTCGAGTACACAGGAATATGTTTTATATCCATCTACTATAGTTGTGTGTTTGATTCATGTGTGTTTATTAGTCTTAATAATTGTTGAGCAATGCATCTCTTCTCTTTGCTCTAATCTTTTCTTTTGTTGACATATAGGTATTGTACGCAATTCAAGTTTGTGAAGCAAGTTAACAATTTTGGCTTTTACCGTAAGGTGTGTAGACAATATGAATGGTAATTATGCAAAATCACGCAGATAAAGATTTAACCACCGAAATGAAATTTGCTACAAAAAACCGAATCTATTCCGTCTAACCTTAGGAGAAGGGTTACCTTGTTACATATAGTAGTGTAGTATTAAGAATTAACTGAAGCATGATTATATAGCGCATCAGGTTTACTTGATAATTAGCTGAATTTTAATTTTATGTGATTATGAATTGCCTTTATATAATATACCTGAAATCTTATTCATTCTTAACAACTTTATATATAAGAGATGTGTGGAAGACCTTTACATCAGATCTTGTTAATCAGCTTGAAGCCTGTTTTTCAGAAGAGCGCAATGACTGTAAATTACCTGGAAGAACAATTACACAAAGCCCACAATACTTTCTGTTAAACTAATTAGACAGGTTTTTATTGTGCGAGACTGGCGAATTTAATTGACTGGGTTTTAATAACAGCCTTTACTTCATGTTTAACAGAAAGTTTCTTTCGACGTTGGTCGAAGTCTTCAAACTTCCCTTCTCATAATTAATATATTATCAGTTAACTGTAAACCGCTACCTAGAACGCAATGTAAAACTAGAAATAAGATCGGCCAGGAAGTTTGATGCGGAAAAGTTCCGTTGGAATTTTATCCCGGATTATAGATTTACGATTTTTTTTCTTTTCCTCCCTTGAACTTCCCATTCAACAGTTCGCAAATCCTTTCTAAGAAGGCCGCCTGGCAACCGCTTCCTCAGACGTGGGGATTTACAGACCCCCATTAACCCCCAAATCATCCCAGACCCCATTAGCCCTCCACCATATTCCAGAGACCCATAACCTCCTCCACCCTCACCCACCACCCAACCAACACCCCAGGCATTCCTGTACCTCTAACCATCACCTCCCCCTCCCACCCGCCCTCCTTCTCAGACTGCAAGTCTTAAACCTCTGTGTAAACATATTTGTACTTTGATCTCTCTCTCTCTCTCTCTCTCTCTCTCTCTCTCTCTCTCCTCAGAATGTTTTACATACATTACCAATAGTTTTTCTTTCATAATGAATAATTTTCTATGTACGAAGCAGGTTTGTTTCTCGAGGGAATCTTAATAAAACATTTATTATTGCAGGTCCAAGGAGGTCGCAAGTGACGATGGGATCGTCAAGGTAAGTTGAACTCTCCATTTCTTTGTCAGTATATCATGACCCAGTGTACATTTTGGTTACGTTGCTGGAAGTTACTGGCAATGAGACACATTTATGAACGCACACTGTCAGCGAAGTTCTTTTCTGACGCATGCGTACATTACTAGACCCTCCTGCCCTTGCTTCGTGCTTGTGGGAAATATTGATTTTAATCTTATTTATGTGCATGATTTACAAACAAAATGCGATTCTAGGAACACCTCTGGTTTATCGCAAACTGTATGTTTGAAATAATTATACCATAATCGAGTCCGTATGTGTCGCATTTTAACTGGCGGTAATCTCTCGAGGTGACTGTTTATAGTTGCAAAGTTAGGTAGCTTCCATGTATTTGGGAAATAACATAGGCATTGTATAATTGCTTTTTGCAGTAGAGTAGAGATTGATTCGGTGATATGGATTAGAAATGCAATTAATTATAATTTCAGTAATAGAGTAAAGATCTATACTTGAAAAACAGGTTGCTAATCGTTCTTTTTAAAAGGCAAAAATGCTTTTCCAGAGGTATGGACCCTGAAGCGTAACTCGATTATAGGACTTCAGTCATTTTAATTTGCACGCTGTCATAATTTTTTTCCTAGCCAGTTGACCCTGGAATTGTTTCCTTGTTTTTTTTTTTCTCTCTCCATTACATCAACATCGCTTGTTTTTGACAGCTAGTCATGTTCTTGTATTCTTTGTTTCAGTTTTTTTTTTATTTGAAATTAGAGGTTTAGAACCGCATGACTTTGAATGTCATGTCTCCTTTCAATAAAAAATCGAAGAGATTAGAATTAGTGTCAGTATACTGTAGTTGTGCCACACGACCTGACCCATCGTTGATGAACATCAGAGGGTGATCTTTTGTTTTGTGTTATTGTAATGTCAATATATGAATCCGTTTTTCACTTTTGCATCCATTTGTGATCCGTTTATTGATCAGAATTTTTGGGATTATGAAGACATCAACGTTTCCGTATTTAAGTACGTATTGGATTTTTTTTCTTTAAGATTTTATTCAAAAAATTATTCACAAAACATTACAACAAATCGAGAACTACAAATATTTTCATCTAAAATACATTGCATTTAATGTTACAAAAATTCTTTGTGAAATACTTTAACAATTTCTCTTTCAAAATGGCCATGATATCTCTCTGGCTTTTTTTTATAAACGAAGCTTTTATTCTATTTATAATCAAACGTTCAGGCACATTCTTGTCTTTGAACAACCATATATTTACAATGTAGCTTGCCAAAATTAAAGTTGCAGTGTTCCTTTGTTTCCTCGATGACTCTGGGAAATCAAAATACATCATTCTAATGAAATTGCAGTGAACAAAGTTACAAAAAAGCTTCAAAACTCCTTTTAACCATATTATTTCGTTTGCAATTCTAGGTAACTGGTGACGTTATTTTGGGATAGTCTTTGTAGGTATCCTAGACACCTTTTGAGATATGACAAAAGATTTCCTCCTCGTAATTTTCTTTTGCATTTTTGGAGTTCTCGTCGTCGCGTAATTATGTCCAGAGTATCAGATGTCATTCCTATAATATATCATGTGCAAATTATGGTTTTCCATGCATGCAGATGACCTGGGGACAATTTGATGATTTTATAATGTATTTCGCACACTTGGGGAATTTATTAAGAAAGTTGTCGTTGTAGATAATACTGAGCACTATTTGATTTTACATTCTTACAGTTAGTGGAGTAATTCGTGGTAGTGAGTATTCCAACCTTTAAACCAGACAAATACTCGTTATTATACAAGTGCTACTCACTTATTTTCGTATCCTTCTATAGATTTATTTGTTAAATTATGGTAAAAGACGTAAAATATTTCCCTTCAGTGTCAGCAGTAGTTGAACATCCTCTCCTTTCCCACACACCCCCTCCCCCCTTTCCTCCCACCCTTTCCTTTTTCTCAGATGTTTCCCGAATCGCAAAGCCATTCACTTTTCTCCCAGACTCAGGCGATTAACGTCATTAATTACAACGGAAATTACAGAAGCAATTTTGTTTGTCGCCACTTTACTACCCAAGAAGTTGGAGTTTCAAGTTCTTGTACTCAAGCTCATTAAGCTCGATGATCAATCTTGGAGAGAGAGAGAGAGAGAGAGACGAGAGAGAGAGAGAGAGAGAGAGAGAGAGAGAGAGAGAGAGAGAGAGAGAGACTCCTTTTCTTGTCTTCAGTGTTGATTTACCTGAGTGTACTGGCTTTCTTATAATTTTTCTTGTACGTCTTATGTAAGAAAGTTCAACGTTCAGATTACTAATTTTTTTCTATTTATGGTGTAGTAGTCCTTAACAAATTTACTGTAATTCAGAATCAACAATTTTGGCCATTCCATTTCTCTCTCTCTCTCTCTCTCTCTCTCTCTCTCTCTCTCTCTCTCTCTCTCTCTCTCTCTCTCTGCGTGTTTATATGTTGTATGTATGTATGTATAAATCAGGTAAATTGTTTTCAAACATTTTCACCATGGTACCATGTTAAAAATTTTGTTTTTTTGCAAAATAATTTAGTTGATTAAATATATATATATATATATATATATATATATATATATATATATATATATACAACTAAATCATTTTCAAAATATTTTTAATATGGTTTCTTGGCCCTAGATTTTTTTTTAATCTCTGCGAATTTGCCATTTTTCCAGAGGATTATTGAATAGTGGGGTTATCGCGGATATTTTTACGATTACGTACTTTATTACAGTTTAATTAGATAAAGATAAAAGGTCTTTAGAGGCATGTAAATATCTCCCTTGTCGCTTTCCATGATGGCAAAAACACTTTAGGAAATTGTAACTTTTTACTTTTTTTTTTTTTCTTTGCCGGAGTCGTTTAACCGTTCTCTTCTCTCTTCCGAGTGAAACACGAGTTTAAATTCTCAGCAATTTGTCAAGATGTTGTTTCTTTCCCTCAAGAAGGAATACCAGAATGGTGGTGTCTCAGACTATAATGAATTTGTTTTTAATCTTCTCAGTCCTGGAGTTGGTGGTGGTTGGGGGGTTCGGGTGATGGGGTTACTGAGCCCTGTAGGGTGTATTTTGCATCGTGAGTGTCTTAATTTTGTTATTGAGATAATAAGGTAAGAGAAAGAGAGGGAATTATACTTTTTCTGCAAAGTCTGTTTGTGTGCCTGTATTTTTGTGTGCTGTAATACTTTATTTGAAGAAATTGTGTCGTCTTGATGATAAGATTTTTATTATGAAATTATCATTGTCAACTTTTATCAATTTATTTCCTATGTAATAAAATATCAAGACGCAAATAAAGTTATTTCCTTTTGTAAAAAAAAAAATATCAAGAAGCAAACTTTTATGTGACAGGAGAGAGAAAATTTAGATAAACACAGATCGGCTTTCACTTTTATATTGTTATATTTCACTGTAGTGAATATAGTACTGTGTAAATTTTTCTTGACAGAAAGTGAATGAAATACACGTGAAATAAAGAACAACCCTCATTATCGGTGAAAATGTTGTCTTTGTCTCCTCAAACAGAGATATAAATAAATGTTAATTGCAAGGAAGAATATAACCAGGTGCCATGAGGTTTCAGGACAAAATCATTATCCACACAGCGCTAAAAGATTTGTGATGACTGTTTTGAGTATTTTGGCTCTTTTAGACAAGTTCTTAGAGATAGCACCGAACCACTTTGGCCGTAAAATGCCTTGCTTTCTTGGGATTATTTATGAGATTAAAATACATAGATTAAATTCATTTGAAAAGTCGTAAATGTAAAGGAAAGTGAAGGAAGATAATTTTAAATAACGTATCATAACCATGCCCTTACGGATATAATGTTCTTCTTTAATAGTTTGAGAGAGGTACAAATAATGAATTTTCTATACTCTTCACGTATGCAGTATTGAAAGGGCAACTTCGCACATCCTTTATAAAGTCGCCAGTTACATAGATCGAAATCAAAATCTCAATTTTCTTCCAACCATCAGCTGTAGTTTCAACGCAATCTCTTGAAGGGTCACACTAGTTCCTGACCAGTGGTGACCTCAGCAAAGGTTAATGGAGCGACGCTTGAATCCTCGTGATGTTTTTCTTTTTGGGTCATTCAAAGGCCGCCGAGGAAGGTCACTAGACTCGTATAGTACAAGTATTATCGCAATTGGCTCTCTCTTGCTTTGAATCTCTGTTTTGTATTAATGCAAATTGATTGGTTATTCAGATATTTCTGGCGTTGCAACTGTTCATATCAGTTTTATATTACACCTACTGCATTTGGTCAACCTTAAATGAAATATTATTGTTGGTGTTACACGCGCACACACTATATATATATATATATATATATATATAAATATATATATATATATATATATATATATATAATACATACATATATATATTATATTATATACATATTATATAGTGTTTTATAAATAATATTATAATATATATAGGTATATATATAGGTATATATATATATATATATCTATATATATATATATATATATATATATATATATATGACTGAACAGAAGCTGTTAAAAGTTGTAGTTCGGACAGACTAGTTTGGTGTAAAACTGCAGTTTAGTTAAGGGCGTGGTATGCTTCCGGGGACGTTTAATGCGTGTACACAGATGTTGGATAGATGCTGCAAAGCAGCGAAAGCACAGGAGATACAGGTGCAACGATGTCTCCGTAATCTGGTGTTGAATGGCTGATTATTACAGACGGTATTAGTACTGAATAGGAGTAATAGAGAAAAACTGCTGAGATTAGTTATTGTTTGAAAATGTTTGCTAGAAGAAAAAGTTGAGAGAAAATGTGAGGAGGAATAAGGTTATGAGGATAAACGAGAACCAGGGGAAAAGAGAGAATGGAATCAGTAGGGTCTTACAACTAATTAAGAGAACAGAGTCATTGTTTTGGTGAAGCAAGAAAAGTATCAGGAAGTGTGCAGAAGATTCTGTAGAAACTAGGAGCGTGTATGGATGCCAAGGTTGGAATGCATGAAGGGATTCTTTAGTCACTCTCCTCTGTGGAATTGAAGCGTGGAGGTTGAAGAGAAATGGAAGAAAGAGGATGGAAGCTGCAGTGATGAAATGTTTATGAAGTATTTGTTGCATAAGAAAATCTGAAATGGTGACACAGATGGAGATTAGAAGGAGCGGTAGAGGGGTTAGTGCAAGTGTTTTGAGATGGTTCGGTCATGTAGGAAAAATGCATTTAACTTTGTGAAAAGGGTTTACAGCCTTGAGGTAAGGAGGGAAGGAGTCCTGGAGAAGCATGGATGGGGTGGACGAGGTATTAATTAAAAAGAAGGGCCTCAGTAAAGTTGGAAAGGTAAGTGAAAGGTAGAGCTGAATGGTGTAGTGAGTGTGTAGGGAAGTTCGTCACGCTACTTGCGAGCCTTCTATGTAGGTGTATGTTATGGGTAATGTTGAGGGAGTTTTATGCTTACAAGTTCATCCAAAATTTAGCAGTTTAAGTGTGAATGCGGCGATCATTGTTGCCTTATCTTTTCTTCTTCCCTGTTAGGGGAAAGGGCTTAACTGGAAAAAAATGTCCGAATGCTGAATTACAAAAAATAATTTATTATAGGTAGATTACGTACAGTATCCATCTTTGAAGGAAAATTACCCACTATCTTTTGTCTAGACCCACCATGGAAATGTCTATAATCTCGCCCAATTATTCACTTTTAGGTCATTTGTCAAGGTAATGGCAATTTGTCTCACATTAACAGCAAATAAAGTTAACAGGGCATATTTTCATCTGTTATCACTCGTGTGTCATGATTGTATTGCTTCTTTTGTTTTTTGTTTTTTTTTTTCATTTAAGAAAGACTTAACCCAGTGATTTTGGATTTAATTAGTTCACTCCAGTTAACAGCTTACAGCAACCTATGTTATAATCGCTTTGAAAAAATTCAATCATCTTAGTGTCAAGTACCGGCTTTTTTCATTAATTAAACGGATCCGTGTACATATTGTATATACCTAAATAAATAACTAATGGTAACCTTCTTTCGTAATAAGTACGAAATCTTGAAATTAAGTTAAAATGTAGCTCTCCAGTATCCTTGTAAAACTTACCTTCTGATTCCCCCTCCTGTCTCGTTCTCCTTACTCCCCCTCTCTCCCCATCCCCCCCACACGTTTTCCTTCGCTCTGGCTTATTTGCCACCTGGGTGTCTCGTCCCAGCTCCTGCCTCGTAAGCGCTTGTTAAGAACTTCTCTGATCATTGTGAGTACGGTTATTATACCATATGATATTTTGGATTTGGTATTGGGCAGAATATTTAGTTTTTATTATGTTGGTTATGTTAATTAATTGGTAATGTTTTTGATATGTAAGTTTTGTTAATTAAATGTAATTGTTTTATTGTTTTTTCCATATAACCTATTGTTAATTTTGTGGATTTAACTTGAACCTTGACATTAGTAATTCAGAAATAAATGAACACCATCATTAAAACAAAGAAAAACGGATAAAGCAAAACAAGAGTATTTTATGAAGGCAAGGCTTAAACTCCAGAAAATATACGAGGTAGTAAAGGTCTTTATTGAACTATTAAATTAGGCTAAACGTCATGACTGACATTTTCAGGTTTCGTGTTGCATTCGAACGCGATTCCTCTTCCCACTGCTGAGTCTAAACTAGACTCGAGGAATTCGGGATGTGACAGTTAAACTGAAGGGCTGAGGCTCAGCCAGAAAGATACTGATAGCTGGGTATCTTCACTACACGCATTCATGTGACAACCAAAGATGAGGAATTTTTATTATCTGTAATGTTCCCAAGACCTTGAAAACCCGCCATTATTAGTTTTCTTTAAGATTTACAGCCACTTTGGTTTCTGTCCCCCGGTATATTGTACCCTTTCGTTTACGTATACATATATATATATATATATTTATATATATGTATATATATATATATATATAAATATATATATATATATCTTATCTATATATATACGTAATGAACATATGACGTCATAGTTTTGTTTTATAACACGGTGAAAGCTATAAGCCAAAGAATTTCAGATTCCTATAGAACTGGCAATGAATGCCCAAGTGACAAGAACATTATATTCAGATGAGAGAGACAAGAGCACTTAATATTACCTTTGTGTCATTCTCCAGTGTTTAGACAATCATTCTGCTTAAAAGACGCAGAGATCGTTGTGGTGCTTAGAATGAAATTATTTCAGTTTGAATGCTATCGTCGAAATTGTAATTTCTGGACATTTCTTCCTTAAGAAGTGCCATTAAATTGTAAAGGGATTTGCACCTTTCGGGGTGGAAATGACTCCTAATTTTGGGAATAGACTCTTCTTTAAACTTAGATATCTTGCCTTACATTACTTTTATAGGATGCACAGAATCAGACAGCGGCAATATCTCTGTCCTTCGGTAAAATGTCTGCAGATGGCTAATGACACGGGGCTTCTTGGCTCGTCTCTTATCTAACGATTGCAGGATTGAAGGGGAAAAAAAATATAATATCTATCGTCACGTGATCTGTGCATCGGTAAAGTAAACATAAATAAGATTTAGCATAAGATGATTAATATGTTGTGGTAAACATAAGTAAATGTTTGGGCTATTTGTGAAGCAACTGGGAAAATGTATTGCTTCAAAGACTAACAAGATACAAAGAATGATTGGTAGAGAGGAGTAATGCAACCAAGTGTGTAAATCTTTCAGTGTGATAAACGGGAGCTTGGAGGTGAGAAATATCAGTGAAGTTTCGAAGTCATGAAGAAAAGGTCAGGGCCATAAGATAGCGCAATGTGCTGGGGTGGGCCATATACGAGTATGTTAAGAGGGTACCGATGTGGGGCTGCTAGAACGTCTATATTATATGAGTATCGGTGTCATTGGTGTGATCATGGTCAGTTTTCATTCTGGATTCTAAATACACAGGGATCAGTCCTTTGTATAGCAAAGACCCTGCGCATGAAAGCACATACGATTGTTATAATCTAATATTGTGTAAGACATCAAGTATTGTGATTCGAAAATTAAGTTGTAAATATTTTGTTTTTATTTCAAATGATATGGAGCATTTCAGCGACTTCCCCATACTCCTTTTTAATAGACGAAATAAGGTTGGCTATGTTTCTCGATCCCTAGTTTTCCTTCGTAGCGGAGAAACAAAAATGTAACTAGAGATAACATGACAGTTTTTAAAAAAAAAAATTTTTCGGGATGGGGGGGAGGGGTTGTGGGGGCCCGGGGGCCGCTCGTAATTGAAATAAAGATTATATATAGTTAAAATAAAAGAGCGACTCAGGAAAAGTGAAGTCATATTTGTTGACAGAAAGAGAAAAGAGGTGTGTTCTCTCCTCTATGCAATCGTCCTTCCTATTTATTTATTTATTATATATTTATCATTTATTTCTTAATATTTAATCACTTTTTCCCGGTCTAGTTTATAACCAGACGTCTTTGCTAAGTACATTCAAATTTGCAGGGGACCAGCCAAGTCCACTGCTAAAAATTATGATCTTTTCCGAACCAACATTTTTGTATTTTGGGCACCAACTTGGTCAGAGCCAGATTCTTTCCCGTCTCTTAAATTTAGGAAGAGAACGACCTTCCTATCTGTAACATTATTCTGCAATCAAGGTGCAGCTTCTGCTAGTATATATAAGTTTTAGTACGGGCAGCAGATTAACAAACACCGAACAGTCCAATATTAGGAACCAATCTAAATCATGTAAAACGCATTTTAATAAGTATTTTACTATCATAGACCAAATACAAAATGAAAACGACCTAAAACTCTTGGAGTCCGTTATGATAAAAAAGATAGTTCCGTCTTTAAATACACGATCCTCCTCTGTTCTGTTGTTCATCGCCTATGGTGCGTTGTTTGTTTTTTAAAATTCTCTCAGAGTCTGCTCGTCCTTTGCGAGGATAAGGTACAGAATATTCTTACTGTTTTATTTTGATTTATTTATTTAAATTTTTCGTTTTTTTTCATTTATTTAATTTTTTTACATACATATAATAATTTTTTATGTAGTTTTTTATTTACTTTTACTGTACATAATTTTAGCGTTTAGTAGTGTTTTCCTGTCTTAAGATATTCATGAATTATTTTTTCAATTTTCTACATGCTGGTGTTCACTGAATTTTTAAATATTGCGCATTTTTTATGAATTATGCTGTGCGTGGTTTTAATGTTCACGTGTATATCTTTAATTATAGTCTTGAGGATACGACTATGAGTCGTGAGACGTCAGCTAAATAAATGTACCTGAGTACGATGCCTTTCCCTATGGTTCCCATGGTGAGATGTACCTAGAGCTGCAGCTCCGTCTTCTATGGATATATATATATATATATAATATATATATTATTTATATATATTATTATATATATATATATATATAAATAGATAATATATATATATATCTATATATATATATATATATTATTCTATTAATTATAAGTTAGGGGGAAGGTTAAGGGTATTCTATTATAAACCTATGTCTTCTGCCTGTTGTTAAGCAGCCAGAACCGAGATACTTCCTTTGTGTTCACGTTTAACGCCGTAATTAAGATATCTTTTGCTTTATGAGCTCAGCTATTGTCATTACTCGAGCTATCACTTATTTTAGACTTGATCTCTGAATTTTTCTAACTTCCATTGTTATTCATGTCCGTATATAATAATAATATTTTCATTACTCCGTTATTCTTCTCTCGTTCTGTTTTTCACATTTTCTTGCGTGGGTAATCTGATCCTCGGAAACTTCCTGCTATAAAAATACAGCCCAGAAATATTCAGGAATAAGAGGTGTAAAATGTTTTTTTTTTTCTCCAATACCAGCAACAATGTTTCTTTTGGATATCACATATTTTCTACCTGTGAGTTTTTCAAGAGATTTCATTTTTGAGTCTCCATAATTGAAAGAAAGTATTTTCTATATAGAATTCCAATGATAAAAGAAAGTATTCATTAAAGTTGAGAGAGAAGAGAGAGAGAGAGAGAGAGAGAGAGAGAGAGAGAGAAGAGAGAGAGAGATATGATTGGATAAAGGGAATCGCAGACTAACCTATCAGTGAAAAAGTACAGATATATAAGATACATACTAAATATCTATATATATATATATATATATATATATATATATATAATATATATATATATAATTATATATCATATATATAGGCAAAATAAACTCCCGTAGTTACAAAAAATATACTTTTTATTTCCCAAAATTAGCTAACATTAAAATGGAATAAAATTAATTAACTCTCACCCAAAAGAAACGTTAAACTATCATGTTCCCTCAAAATCATATTTAAGTAAGTTACCCCCCCTCTTATCTCATTCTGTCCGACTAATCATAATATTTCAATAGTCAGTACAAGTTTAGTAAATCCATTTTTCTATATGGTGACTTTAAATCCATATGAAATAAAGAGACCACAATTATGTCACCGCTTTAACCATGAAAGTTAGTCAAAAAGAATGTGTACCGCATCCCACTTCTCTTTCTCCAGACACAATAATTGTCACTTCAAAGGTTAACTTTCTCAAAGTTCATTCTTACATTACCTTATCTGATGGATCGGCAACACCTCTTCCAGGCGTGTTTCACACGCTGTCAACACCAATCAGTGAGTCCTCTCTTAGCACTTATCCCCCCAGAATTAATGTCATTTACTGTTCGTTACGAACACACACAGACACACCCTATTTTGCACACAACAAACACGGATGCTCCATGCCCGAAGCCCGCGATCTTCGAGGCGTCATTGACCACAAAGTGCATTGGCAATCCATCCAGTCTGATTTTCATTTCAGCATCTTCGAGGAATCCAGCGCTTGTCTCTAAGCGGCTTGTCTCTAACCGGCAAAAGCTGATGTTGACAACTTACTACCGTGCCTTTAAGATAGATATATTATAGTATATAAATATATATATATATATATATATATAGTATATATAGATACTAGATATTTATATATATGCATGTATGCCTCTGTGTCTGTGCATGCCAGAGCTCACGGGAATGAAGTAAAAGAGAGGTACCAAGCGCAATCGTGTTATTTCAACATGCAAATGTGTCAAAAATACTTATATATTTTATTTCATTCCTGCGTCCTCTGCTATTAAGATACTGGATTGTGTATGTGCATATATATATGTAGGGCTGATGCCTTTGTATAATAAGGCGCCCTGTGAGGTTATTTAGACCTGCGATAATTTACGCTAAGGTCGGTTTGTTATAACTCTCCATCCTGATTGGAGTGTCTTGGATTTCGATGATAATTTCTAAGTCAGTATCTTCTTTGGGTATGAAGGCGGGGATGTTTCAAACTCATGATGATAATTTCTAAGTTCATTCAGTATCTTCTTTCTGATGCGAGGTTCTATTGTTAAACACAGAGTACAAAAATATCTGTATTCTCGAAGTCTTCATGATGCAGATCAGATAAAATTGTACAGGGCTGCCAATGATGCTGGCTGATTCAAGTCTGACTACAATCTGGTTTACAAATCATAAAGTGAGCAGACAGTAGCTCAAACATCCGAACATACACACAGATGACATAGATTACAAGTTATAGGTCACTGTGGTTGTCTCAAGCAGGAAGCTTTGACAACCATTTACAAAACAATAGATTTGATGACCACAGATGACGGCAAACCAGACACTGACTGATACAACATCATCTTAGCCTACTTTATCTTATCTGGTCTGATCACATTCCTGCAAGCAAACTGCTTGACCTCTTGGGTCACTGGTTTTAATCATAGTTTTAGTTTTTATATATGGAATAACATTCCATATTTTTCTATTATGTAACACTACATATATATATATATATAGATATATATATATATATATATATATATATATATATATATATCATTCAAGCTACAAAATGTTCCTTTAATATCTAAATTCACTCTACCACGTGTATATATATAATATATATATATATATATATATATATATATATATATATATATATATATATATATATATATTTTATATATATTTATATATATATATATATATATATATATATATATATACATATAAATTATATAATATATATATATATTATATATATATATATATATATATATACTATATATATGTGCTGCGTTATATACATATTGATACACAACGCAATCCATTGCGCATTTTATTTTTCCTCAACGTCAAAAGCAAATACTCTGGAAATTAAACTGCAGGAAAAACGGTTTTCATTAACACGGATTAATGATTTCTATGCAGTAACAATTTTAATATCAGCTCAAGAGAGACGCCCTTAGGAAATAGGTGACGGCTCGGTAATCCTTACTAATCTTAAATATTCCAGGATAACGAGGAATTAACTTTAATAAAAACGCAAATCATGTTGACAGTTGAGTAACTGACCACCATTCATATACTAAGCCTGATACACAAAGGGGTTCATAGGATCTCCGCAAAATTATAATTCTGGAATTCGCTCCTAGCTTCCGTTTTTTCCATGGAGCCTAGACTAGATGAGCGCATTAGATCTGCTCACCTCATCGGCCTAATTCAAGAAAAAATTCCACTTCATTCAAGTTAACTAGAGCTACTCTTAACTTCAGTTTATTTTCTAGATATATATATATATATATATATATATATATATATAATTATATTATATATATATATGATATAGTACTCACAATTATGTCTACATATGTGTTTGTGAACATACGTAATTTATATGATAAACAAAGCAAAGTACTGATCGTCATTGCATAATGTTATTACAGTGATGTCGTTAAATAACAGCCTGAAATCTGAGATTATAGGTAACTTCCCAATAATCTGTTTTGTAATTGCGGATTGACGGTTACAGAATAATTAGCAGCAGTATATATATTTCCTCTTTGGTTAATCTCTGATAATCGATTACTTTTTTAAACTGTCGATTTTCCTTAAGTTGACAATGTAACCAGATGAGTTAAATGAGTATCTTAAGAATTTATTTATGTAATTGACAGTGCAGTGTTCAATTATTTTTATGTAGCGTTTTTTTCCTAACTGAGGAAAGCGCAGTCATAATGTTCATTTATTTTTCTTAATGCTTGGATATAAATGTTCCATATAATAAACTTCACATAAAATTGTTGTTGATGGCTATGATGGAAGATGATCCAAGTAATCAGGAAAGTCATGTTACATTGAGTCTGCCTCAGGTACTGAAAATAAATGTATAAGCAATGAGCTTAATAGATGACATAAAAAGCTTAGAGGTGGTTCTACAATTAAACCTAGTGGGAATAACAAGTAATGACACAAAACAGACGTTAATAATTTCAGGATAAGTTAAGTATAACTTAGTTTAACCAGACCACTGAGCTGATTACCAGCTCTCCTAGGGCTGGCCCGAAGGATTAGATATTTTCACGTTGTTAGAATCCAATTGGTTACTTAGCAACGGCACCTACAGTTTATTGTGGGATCCGAACCACATTCTTTCGATAAATGAATTTCTGATCACTAGAAATAAAATCTTCGGATTCCACGTTGGCAGAGCGGGTAATCGAGCTGGGATTACCGAATCGGTAGGCGAGCACGTAACCCACTCGTCTAACATTAATTTCAGGAAATGCCCTGATATTACCATTTAGGGTGATTTTATTCTCACTTGTAGCTATTATCCGTTACATTTTAAAAGACGATGGACTGGAAGCAAAGAATTTGGTATAGAGGTGATATATATATTTCTACTATTTTTTTATTTGGTTGCATTGCGTGTTATTCAAAAGATTTTAAAGCCACTGTACCTGCAGAAGAAAACTGGTTTACTGTGTCATGTTTGCCCGTATTTAAAAGTAGAAAATAACTCGATTTACAGACTAATTCTCCTGGTGAAAGAATTATTTTTTTCTTTATTTGCTAGTCCTCCGGTCATGTAAGTTTCTGTTAAACTCCATTACTTTAGAAGCAGAATTAGAAGCATGGCATTTAACCTTTGCTTTTCTTGTTAGGTAAAGAGACTGAAAGGTTATGAGCAAGATCTCTCTCTCTCTCTCTCTCTCTCTCTCTCTCTCTTCTGCATATATATTTGTGTGATGTATGTGTGTATGTGTATGTATATGTGTATGTTGAATATATCACTTAAAAAAATTAAATGCGGAACCGAGACCTTTTGACCTCTATTGTAAAGCCATCCTCATATTGTTAAATAATGTAAATCAGAGTTCTCTCCTCTCTCTCTCTTTCTATATATATAGATATATATATATATATAAGATATATATATATATATATTTATAAATATATATATTTATATTTTATATATATATATATATATATATATATATATTTATATATATATATATCTATATAATAGATATATAGACAACCCTATATGTATGTACATGTATACTTTATATTGAATGACATTATACCATTTTGAAATTATTGTCGATTTTGTCAATATCAGATAGAAATTAATCGTTTATTGGCTTTTAATAATAATGAAAATTATTAAGGCTTCATTTTGTTGCGTAATACCCAATTTGATTAATTTTACATGATTGAAGATGTAGATAGTTCACGCTGGGCAATGCGTTGTTTGTAGACCGCCATTGTCTGTCAAATTATTTGTTATTGCAAATGGAAATATTCATATGATATTATGCTAATTTACGTGTAACAATTTGTATCTGTCATTTGACCTTAAGCTCGCATGAAAATGGCTATGAAAATGTGGTGATGCTGAAGGATTTGAAATTACTTCGGCAAGAAAAGCTGAGAATTGGACTCCCAATCAAAATGTGGTGGAAACCAGACAATGAATAGTGGAGAGGAGTTAATACTTGATTTTGAAGAACAGCAGTCCAGCGTTTTTGCCCCAGATGGTGAAGATGATATACCTTTGTCAAAATTAGCCGAGAGAAATACCTCAAACGACTACGATTCTGAGGATTCTGATGTACCACTCACTACCATCAAAAGAATCTTATGAATAGCAATTCTCGCATGGATGTTTCTGATACACAGTGCAGAGTGTGACTCAGTAAGTGATCCAGTGCAAGGCAAGATTGACATCAGTATCCGACGCGTTGTAATAAGAAAAATATGTTTTTGTGTTCTTACTTTATATTTTAAAAGATTAACACAGTTTCACTCTTATCAGCGAAGCGCCTCTGGAAAGTGATGAAATCAGGTCACGAACATCAAGACAGTATGTAACATTGTTTATTTATACTCCAGTGGAGACGGGAATAAAGCGTTACTTATTTTTTTCTTCTTGTTTTTCTTTTAATTTCACTTAAACTCTGCCTTCCGTTTTGGACGTAAATTGTTGTGTGATGTTATTTTATGAAGTGTGCACGGCAGGGGAAGTAAGAAGTTATTTGATATACTGTGATTGCATGCATAACAGTGTGCTTTTCGTGTCAGACTCATCTGCTCGATGTAATGTACTTGAATTCAACTTACACACGCGGGTTCCGTATTTTAGCATGAGTTTGAATCGTCAGTATTACTAGACAATATATTTTTTTTGTGTTTGAATCCTTAGATCCCTTTGTAAGGTAGCTTTATTACTTCTTACAAGAAGATTGTACTTTTATTTCCTCATATAACAAAAAGTTATATGAAGAGGTATAAAGATTTTAATTAAGTGGGACTGGTGGCTGGCAACAACTTGTGTCAGATTTTGGGTGAAAACTGCGTTTGGAAGAGATAATGATACAGATAATAATAACTATACTCCTTTTGTCTAATGTAGTATGTATATTTGTACATAGATCATTAGTTCATTCAAGAGCAATAAATTCACAAGCATATGAAGATTTCGTTTTAATAATTAGTTTTGCATTTGTTATAGTATACAAGAAATTGAACATGCAGATATCTTCAATTTTTTTCGACTGATTGCTTTTCACTAAAAATGAAAGAATCTGAGTTTTACGTGGAGAGATGACTTTCTGAAATTGTATAACATCAGACTAACAATTTAAAGTCAGTGCGAAATACTTCAAAAATATATATAAATCATTCTTCCTTAGGGTATAAAAGTAAACGTAGAATGCCACATGTTTATGTACTATACACACACACACACACACACACATATATATATATATATATATATATATAAAATGTGCGCGTGTATATAAACGTGTATGTATACGTATGTACTGTGTATATAAAAGTTATAAATAAGCGTTATGTGTGTTAGAATGTACTATTCAAAAGGTCAAACGTAGTGCAATTATTTTCTTTGTAGCATATCTGTATTGTGTGTTGGTATTTTTAATGAAAAGTGTGCACGACAAGAGAAAAGTAATTGAATAGCCTCTGAGAAAAGTAATTAGTTTTAAAAAAACGGAATGTTTTTTTCACCTAGATAAGACTTTCATGCTGAGTTAGAGTCTCCCATTTTATATTTATATTATTATTATTTTATTATTATTATTATTATTACATTATTATTATTTATTATTATTATTATTATTATTATTATTATTATTATTATTATTAAGAAATTCCCAGTTTCGTGAAAACAAATTGTTAAAAAATCTCCACAATTATATATTAAAAATATATATCTATGTAAAAATATAGAACAAAGACTTTCGAACACCGTTCAGGTGTTCCTCATCAGTGTAATGTTACTTATTTAATGTTACACTGATGAGGAACACCGTTCATGTGTTCTAAAGTCTTTGTTCTATATTTTTACATAGAAATATATTTTTAATATATAATTGTGGATATTCTTTAACCATTATTATTATTATTATTATTATTATTATTATTATTATTATTATTATTATTATTATTATTATTATTATTATTATTATTATTATTATTATTATTATTATTATTATTATTATTATTATTATTATTATTATATTCAGAGCGTGAACCCTATTCCTATGGAACAAGCCCACAGGAGCTATTGATTTGAGATTCAAGCTTCCAAAGAATATGGCGTTCATTTGAATGGAGTAACAGAGGGCAATGGGAAATAGAGAGAAAAAAAAGAGGCCAGTTGTAGGAAATGGAAATATAAATTAACAGATCAATAAATAGATAGACAGAAATATAAGTAAAATATGAAAATGCAAAGAAGGGCCCTTAGGTCTAGGTGACGATGTCATCATTTTCATATGGAAGAGCATAAACATTCACGACATTTAATGTTTTCATTGCTGGGGATTAACTGAAAGTTACTTAAGGGAAAGCGTTTCGAAGTGTAAAATTCGAACACCTTGAATGTATTTTATACTCGTATGCACTACACACACATTTGAGGTGAATTAAACTACAACGACCTACGTAATTCTGTAGATTAATCACACTCGCGTGGAGTGGAATTAGTGATATATTAAGTGAATCTGATTCGAGCTTAATACACATATTTTACACGTCATATCAATTTAACAGAATGAAATCAACGAAATTTGAAATGAATTTTTTTCGCCGAGTTTCAACATCTTTCGAGAGGCTTTATGCAGTAACCGTAAATTAACAGCAATTTTTAGAACTTTTGAGGGTTATACGCAAAGGTTAAATCTATTCCAGTTCTAAGATAATCGGTAGATTCTTGCTGAACGACTCTCTTCTGTCTGCTTAACAGTACAGCTTTCATATCAAAAAATATTTTTGCTTTAGCGAAACGACTTCTAGTCTTTTTCCATCTAATGTTACCAAAAACAACACCAGAAACAGGATAATGATTCTGAAAAGATTATTTCGACAAAAAATAAGAACATTGTTACACACACGCATTACATATATATATATACATATATATATATATATATATATATATATATATATATATATATATATATATATATATATATCGAGTATAGTGTTATGAATTTCATCTAATAAAGGGAAGCCATTACAGCACCAAAAGGTAGATAGTTATAGCTATATTTCGGAGACAGTGTATCCGAAATATAGCTATTACGTTCTACCCTTTTGGTGTTTTTATGGCCACCTTTTATTATATAATTAATATATATATATATATATATATATATATATATATATATATATATATATATATATATATGTATATATATATTTACAGACACGTACACACACACATATTATATACTTTTATATATATACTTTTAAAAATAATTTTGTCTTAAATAATCTTCGTTAAAAACGATTGCTTTAGCGGCATCAATAAGTTTCTTGAAGGAATCTTCATATCGTCGGAGCTTCTCGCGATTCTTTCAGAATTCGATAATGAACATGCCTTAAATCTACTTTTGCCCCCTCTGTGTGTGTGTGTGTGTTACAAACGTATTAGGTATTAAACGAAGGACTAAATCAATAGTTCCTCATTACCAGCATTAATAGTAATAATTTCCTCCCTATTCTAACCGCCCGTCCCCCCCCCAAAAAAAAAAAATGAACGGGAAAAAATAAGGATGTCGGGAAAAGGAAATGAATTGCCATAAAAGACCCCGATATTGGCAGGAAAGCGAACTTCGTCTGTCTCTCTGCTATGCGGGCTTGCATTCTTCTCAATAGTTTCGGTGTCGTGATTACTGTGGGGGCCCGTCGCTGAATGCATTCTAACTTGTCTGGCAAGTTACCAAGGCGAGAACATAACAGAAGAATCCGCTGTTTTCTCTTATGCTGATTTTTCATTTATTCAGGTCACCTGCTGTCCCTGCTCGACCTTATTTTTATGGCTGCAGTCCCTTGCGGATTGTGAGGTATCAGAGAATTCAATAGCATGGCGTTAGAAGGCAGATATTTCTATATGCATTTTTGGGTCGTGCTATATATATATATATATATATATATATATATATATATATATATATATATATATATATATATACATATATATATATATATATATTCCAAGAATCTTTATATAGCAGGAGTTCTTTCCGATTCTATTGCGTCTGTTTTCGGTAAAGAATAAGCACACTTCCTTTATCCGTTTATTTTCACAACTGTGGCATTTCAAGTGAATTCCGACTTAAAATCTTGGTTACTTTATGCAGGGGCAAGAGTAGACCTAGGCGTGTTCATTACCGAACGTTGCATCGACTAGCGTACATGTGTTAACAAAATTCAATCCTTGCACGTTCAAACACATATGGCAAAACTTGTGGGAAGATGCCAAAAGTTTCAAAAAAATTTATGAGGTGTATTGTCAACAAGCTTTTTTTTTCTTTTATACATAGAGCTGTTAATAGCAGTGTCATTATTCAAGGGATGGCGTTGATGATCCATGGTGTCCTTACGCCTGTTTATCATGCTGTAAATTATTTTATTATATATAATATCCATGGAAAACGGAACCACATAACGCTAATAGGGGACAAATGTATAAATCTATTCTAAATTTTTATATCCGTTTTTTTATATAAATTATGCATGTTTAGTGTTTGTGTGACGACTTTAAATCAACTAAGTTCATTATTGTTTTTTTTTACTTTGATAAGACTCTAATTGAAATAGAAGATGCCGAATAAAAAGACTAAGCCCTTTTGAACTGTTTGTTTGACATCTAGAAGCCAATTATTAAAATTCCTCTCATTATGGGTGCTATTTCGATTGTTAAAAATGCATGGTATCGTAACAATGACGCTCTTCTCTGCCACCCAAATAAATCCTGTTACCAATATAGCTATTTACATTGACATTACATTTTACAGAATGATAACGTCTTGATTTGAGTTTATGAGACATTTTGATGTTATAGAACAGCAGCTTTAATGAAGACGTTTGTGTTATGCTAAATATACGTTCTGCTGACAGTAGTTACGAAAAGATTTATGGACGAGGTAAAGTATTGCCTTTAGCACAGCAGACATCCCCTTTCCACGCTCGTTTAAGTATGAATTATATAGACAGATGCTGATGGGTACAAGCAATACGTTAAGTTTTAGTAAGCTCGGGAGACAGCCATCGCCGGGCCTAATTAAAGTCTAAGCTCGTAATTTAATGCCCAAGTCATTTATGACCTCCAAAATACTTGGGGGTCTTCTTTTTTTTGGTTTATTCAACAAGCCGTGAAATGACGTTATTATTCAGCCCCTGTCCGGAATTTTGGTCTGGAAAACTTCGCAGAGAATGTTATGATTTCAAACCTAGGAAAGAATGTTTTTAGAATTTCGGAAAGAATGATGTTTAGAATATAGGACAGACCTTAATTTTATTGAATGTTAGAAAATGTTATTTCAGTCTTCGGGGAAATGTCTCATTTAACTTCGGAGAGAATGTTATGTTAAAGTTCTCAGAGTTTCGCTGTTCAGTTTAATAACAAACGTGATGAAATCAATACTGGTATATTATATTGCATCTTCTTGTTGAGAAAAACTGTTGTGCGTTCTTTAATTCAAGGAATTTATGTGCAGTAAATAAAGTTGATCGTCTCTCAAGTTCTTTAATTCAAGAAATTTTATGTCCAGTAAATAAAGTTGATCGCCTCTTAAGTTAAATTTAGCATTTTTGCAAGGTCATATCCCACTTATCATTACTAGTGATATACATCCACTCACTTATTAAAAGGTGTCCATTCATAGTTAATTACGAACTGCTAGCAACATTGATATTCATATAGTAGTATCGTCAAGTAGGGTGTAAAGTCTTTCTTATGTTTGGCATGTTTAGGTCAGGCTGTTCCCCTTGAAATGACCTTGTCAATCTTTGGTCAACGGGGGACACTTGTTCGTTCGCAGCCAGTTTGATTGTTGACCCCCAAGAAGAAAACTGTAGAATGGTGTTACTTATACAGTATTCCTAGTTTTATCATTAAACAGTAATACATCGAACGAATTGACTTTGATAAGTTGTTGTCTTTACCAGGGAAATCGGTGTAAATTACCTGCTTCTTCACTATGCATGTAGTTTCAGTTTGTGTACTTGAGAATCTTTTATGCTGTGAAGGTGTACCTTGATACTTGATGGTATCCCAATTGTTGCGTTTAGTCCCATCAGTTGTCACGGGATCTCTTTTAAGAATGGTTTCTGGACTGTCTTGCTTTTTGAGAGAGAGAGAGAGAGAGAGAGAGAGAGAGAGAGAGAGACGAGAGAGAGAGAGAGACAGAGAGAGTTTCAAAGAGGAGGAGTGGCTAGGTCTTACTTCCGTCTGTGTATAATGTTTTGAAAATAGTGTCACATTATTCGAAGTAATGAAGGCCTATCTGTGAAAGCCACGTAAACACTGGGTTTTACTTTATTTTTGGAAATTCAGCATTGTTTAATGTTCCTTCTCCTTTTTCATTTATTGGCTCAAAGGATGAGCGATCTCTCTACACTTCGTCATTCTTCAGCTGCAAATGAGCGCCGTAGATATTTATGCCCTGTGGTCTCTTTGTTCGTCTAATTATTATTCTTTGTCGTCGTCTGGGAAGTGGAAGAAAACATACTTTTTGCTCTAAGAGATATAAACACATTTTCAGTATTTTTCCTTCCCTTCCTTAATTAATTAGGGCGTTTCCGTCGCATGTCAATTTTAACTTTCTTATTTCCCCCCCTCGATAGAATTATTATTAAAGAGATGAAAAGCAAACGATAGATAAACAAGGGGTAAATACAAGTGAGATACAAACATGATAACTGCTTATAATGGCGTTATGGGTTAGTGCAAGTTTCACCGACATTCAGAAACACCCCCCTCCCCCCCTCCCCCACTTCTCTCCTCTCTCTATCTCTCTCTCGCTCTCTCTCTCTCTCTCTTCTCTCTCTCTCTCTCTCTCTGATGGAGACCGACATTCCTGTAGGTAAACGGCGTCGGTGACCCTGATATTTGTGACGCCAGATAACTCACAAACAATCAATCAATCAATCCTGTAGGTAAATCCCCATAACAATGGTCTTCAACTGACCAAATTATGTTGCCAATTTTCGCCATATTCCTCCTCCTCATTTTATTCTTTTTCTTCAACCCATGACAGTTCCTTTCCAACAAAGATGTTATACGATGGATTCAATAAATTCTTTATTTACGGAACAATGCAAAATGCATAAATTAACCTGGAAGACAGGTGTGTCCAAGACCCTTCATGATTCAGGGTTATAAATCATGCAGTTCTATTTTCGTTGGGGGACATCCATGATTTAGTGAAGTCGTGTATCATTAAGTTCGGAGTTCAGCAATAATTTGCGGAGATATTTCGAGAATTACAAAAATAAATACGGTGGTATTGCCTTAAAATAAGTCAAACAGGTAGACAATTGATATATATATATATATATATATATATATATATATATATATATATATATATATATATATATATATATGTGTGTGTGTGTGTGTGTGTGTGTGTGTGTGTGTGTGCGTACGTGCAAAAGAGAGTAAACAGAGTTGCGCACAGGATCAATATGTTGAATATAATTGCTTATGTGCTAATATATATTATATATATATAATATATATATATAATATATATAATATACATATATACTCAAATTATATGTATGCACGAACAAACTGTATATCAGCCACCCTCTCTCTCTCTCTCTCTCTCTCTTCTCTCTCTCTCTCTCTCTCTCTATTAAACTCAAGAAAGAACGCGAATATATAAACCACAGCATTTATGAACTGGCACATGGTCGGGCTTCCGCGGGCCCCATGTTCAAAGGTGACTAAGAATAACCTACCCATGCCCAGTACCACTACTTCGAGACTCCCGCCTCCTCTTAGCCGACACAGTTATAAAGACATCGGGAAGTTTCAGGCGATTTCCTCGAGATGTTTTCTTAAATTTATATGTATCTGATGGGTGTGGTCCTGAGAGCTATCGTGTACGCATCCATGAGAACGTTTCATTGTAATCAATGGACTGGCGTTTACACACACACACACACACACACACACACACACACACACACACACACACATATATATATATATATATATATATATATATGTATATATATATATATATATATATATATATATATATATATATATATATATATATATATATATATATATATATATATATAGAGTGTCATATACGTATATCAATAGCCTCATTATATTAGGTTTATTAAATCTATATATAATTATATTGTATGTAATATATATATAGTACCTGGCTGCACATCTAGTAGCGTATTATATATATATATGACTATATATAATATATATATATAGCAGACATTATATATTATTAACTAGATGAGAGAGAGAGTAGAGAGGAAGGAGAGAGAGAGAGAGAGAGAGAGAGAGAGAGAGAGAGAGAGAGAGTCACATGATCATGATTCCCAGTAACGAAGGTGTGTGTTTTATTTACATGTTTGGGCAGAATTGAAAGTTCGTTTATTTGGTCAGCTTATTTCACTCGAGCGCGAATATAAAAGCCTGAAAGTTTGTGGCTAATGTGAATTAGTTTATGTACAATTTGGTGGTAAGTTGTTATAAGCTGCTGGAAGAATTGCTCTTGTGATGCCGGGTTTGGCGAAATGCAATTTATCCTTCAGTGTATCTCACTCCATATTCTCCGAAGACCTCCTGTTCCTGTGTTTGAAAGTCCTTTGGGGATGCAGTTAGACCTCCTATTTACCAAAGGTTCCATTGGCCAAGGAGGAAGGACATTTGATATATTTTTAGATTATTTTGTCCAATCATCGTTACAAGTGATTGACAGGCAAAACCATATGGCTGTACTTTTTGGCCCAATGTAGCCTATTTCATACAGAATGACATAATGCGTTTGATATTCTGTAAGACGTCCAAAAAGAGCCTTTACTCTTCGATGCTACTTGTCTGTTTGCCTGCAAATGCTCTTGACTTCATAACCTCATCTGTAATATATATTCCTTCTTATTTCTTGTGGTAAACTTTACGTAACCGTTGTAACCGATTTTGTTATTTCTGTTTCTGTTCCCACTGAGTCTGCAGTGAAGCGTCCATTGACGAAGAACTTGCTTGTCGGTGCAAGTACTCAATTCTTTAATGAGGTATGGTCTTCATCTGACTGTATGATTATTCGGTATGACGCAACCTACGTATTTGTTGGCGCAAGCCATAATGATTTAAGCACCCTAGGGGCCACTGCACGCTCGACGTTATCACATCGCCACTGGCAGAGGTGGATTGAAAAAAGTCAGTTTTTTCATGTATTCTTTTTTATCCTCAGCACTCACAGTCAGCAAATATGAGCTGCCTGTCACATACAGGAATATGACAGGCAACTTGTCTTTCCTGATTGCGAGCGTTGATAAGAATAAAAAACAAATAAAAGGTAAATGTTTTTTAATGAATGAATAGAAAAAAAAAATGGAACGAACTGACCTTTTATATGTATAGTACTATAGTTTTTCAAATTAGATGAAAATAGACGCGCTCAGAAACGCTTTTAAGTTTTTTTATTTGCTTATGTTTATTGACCAGAGGGATGTGCCCTCGAGGATAGACGAGGTTAAATATGTCATACATCACCCTGCTAGTTTGTTAGACACCTAAATACATTCATATGCCACTGCAGCTATTGGATACTTATATTTATAATGATGAAGCTCCCAGTTCTTGACACTTAACGTCGCTTTTATGACATTTAACAAAGTTTATGATCTTTTTGCCGGCTAACTTACGATTGCATATGTTTTGGTCCTTGTGTGTAATTATTAAATAATTTTAAAACGTAACTAAATATTCGACAGTTTTGTGTACGAAATTAATTATGGACCTGACAGTGAAAGGTCTTTGGTGCATTGCAAGCGATGCATATTACTCTCTTCGTTTCTCTCTCTTTATATATATATATATATATATATATATATATATATATATATATATATATATATATATATATATATATATATATATATATATGTGTGTGTGTGTGTGTGTGTGTGTGTGTGTGTGTGTGTGTGTGTGTAAAAAGTTAAGTATATCTTAATTTTACCAGACCACTGAGCTAATTTTCAGCTCTCCTAGGAACCAATTGGTTACTTAGCAACGGGACCTACAGCTTATTGTGGGATCCAAACCACATTATATCGAGAAATGAATTTCTATCACCAGAGGTGAATTCCTCTGATTCCGCGTTGGCCGAGCCGAGAATCGAACTTCGGACCACCGGATAAGTAGCCGAGCGCGAAATCCACTCGTCCAACGTGGAACATGTGTGTGTATAAACACACACACACACACACACACACACACATATATATAATATATATATATATATATATATATATATATATATATATATATATATATATATACACGTGTGTGTACGCGCATAACACTAGACTGCTATGAATATTAGCGTAGCTTTATGTTCGAAAGATTAGTTATATAAAGTACAGTGTGAGTATATCCCCACGGACTTTATTTTGTCCTTCTTTTGGGAATATGAACGAATACTTTTAATTGCCAAATGCTTCATTTTAAAACCACGGCGAGCGCAAGTTCAATGTAGTAAATCAACTTTTTTCACGCTTTAGGTAAAAGGTGCTGAAGAAATTAAGATGACAGTTGAAAGACGACGAAAATAAAATGAATTAATCAGAGGCTTCCTGTCAGATGAAAATGAGCCTCGCTGCTGGGCCAGAGAGTTTGCATATTCGGTCAGATGGCAATTTTTCCACGTCACTGAGATTATTGAAAAGGCCAAGGAAGTCAGACAGTGCATGGGATGGCATTTTAGAAAATAAGTAACCATTTCTGTAGTGCGAGTGAGAATAAGATGCTAATTAAAGCAACTAGGATGTTATGTCAAAGTTAATTAGATAGGTACTTGTTATATATCTCCAAGGAAACTTCCCTTCTCTTCTCATGAGTAAAACATTTACATTAGGTCACGAATCCAACATGACAGGTACTTTTTGGGGAACGCTACAAAAAAGCCACATATCTTCGTATTCCAAAATGTAGTTAAGAATTAAAGAATAGATAAGTGTGACCACAGCCTTACAAAGTTTGTATAACTTCCGTGTTCTGCAGACGCCAAATTCAACATTAGTCTTGCCAAAATTGACTTCGTTGAGACAAACATGTTTGTCACAGAGCATGCTTTTAAACGTTTAAAAGCGAGGGTCAGTAATAAATTATTACTTAAAAAAAATTCTAATAAAGTACTGGAGATATTGAATTAAATATAGAAGGAAAAACAGACGTTATATTGCAACCAAAGATGTATATAATAATGCTGTTGCTTATCTTGTGACATTGATTGACGGCGTACATTGGACAAATGTCATAAATGATGGAAAAGAATGTTTTGGAAACATAAACCCGTCTGGATTGTTGCCAAATCGCTGGCGGACACAAATAGAGTGATCAACATCATTCTCGACACTGTTTAATGGCCTTAGCTCGTCCACTATGTCGCAGCCATAATACGGTAGGTAGACATTTTGAAACACTTCAGATGCTAAGTTATATTTTCATGATCTTAGTTTATTGAACATGTTCTCTTCCGTTATTTTTTGCTTTAGTCATTAGTCTCCGAAAAGTAAAAAAAAAAATAAATAAATAAATAAATGAAATAAAGTTGGAAAGCTTTTCATTCGAATTTTTTTTCCTTCGTGTCATCTAAGACTTTCTCGATCTGTTATCGTTGTGGTTATTCAAATTTTTGCTTTTATAATAATGAACTTAATGTATAATCATGGAATCTGAAATGAGATTTGAAATGATGTAATCTGTCAGGAAACGCTTGATGAAAATGTTTACTATAAAAGCAATCATTTCTATTTCCAACATAAAAAAAGGCTAAACTATATACGACTTCATTCCACAATCTTGAAAGTATGTGTGAATATATATATATATATATATATATATATATATATATATATATATATATATATACTTGATAAGTATAAGTAGGTTATATCCTTAGTAAGGCCGCATTTTCAGATAGATAGTCCAGACTACAAGGAAAAGAATTTGTCATCTATAAAATGAAAAACTGGAAGCAGGAATTCCCGCACACTGTATATCATGAGCGGATATTATTCTAATATTCTTTAATTCGGTAAGAGAATATTCTTTCACTCTACAACAGGAATCTCATAGGCTGAAGGACTTTCTTGCAGGAAGGATGCCCATATCTGGTCTGTAAGTTCCGAAGTGTAATCTTTTAGTTATAAGTGGTAATAAGCGATGAGCCATTTGTAATCATCTTCTTTCAAGGTTTTGGTCTCGATAATATCTTAGAATCCCAATCATACGAAATTATGCTTACTGATGATTGGTTACTCATATGTTAAACCTTATAAGAGATGACAGGGTGTCTACGGTTATGTGCAGTTTTATTTTTAAGTGCGAGTAACTCAGTCACTTCGGGTTGTCTAAACAAGATGGCGTCGTAGTATTCAGGATTAAAGAAACTTTTCGAAATTGTCGTTGACTTAACTGTTTTTGCACTTTATTCGTTTCCAACTGAACTCTAGAATATTCAGGAATTTGAGTTAGGCTGAAGTTTCGATATCAACTGATTTGAATCCTGTTGTATGAATTCAGGTACAATGCCACCACTAATGCCATGTTGTACCGTCTGCAAGTCGGGATGAATTTGTTACTTTTACAAATGAGTTTTTAATTTTGTGGTTCTTTTCACTCCAAGTGTCGCATGAGGCTATGCAGGTATGTACTCTGCACAGTACCGTAATAATAGGTGTATCTTGAAACTTGTCACTGAAGTTTACTAAGGTTCACTATAAGGAGAGAAAATGTGAGACTTGGGCATTTTAGCTTTGAGTTCTGGTAAAAAGTGCTTAACAGCAACATTAACTCTGGATATACTGCCATTTTCAACAGGTAAATATCTTCAGAACCACCGTATGTAGCAACAACATGAAAATCTCTGTATGAGCAGCTTCAGAATTATGTACAAAATATATTATGACTACCATGCGGAAGAGTCAATTTCTCTCATTTTCTTTTTCTGCGTTTTTCTTATTTATCTCTAATGGGCAATTGCAAATACTATTTAGTCGGTAGATAAGACTGCAAGAAGGGAATGATAGTGTTAGGGCAGTGATCTCGTGCTAACACGAGTAAGTGACGTAATATCATTGGTGTCAAAGCCAATGTCTGCTCTAAAGACCAAGCATCTTAGTCAAAATATAAGATATGAAGAATTTCCTGTGCTTCTTGATAGAAATAGGCGAAATTTGCTTTAATAGGCCAAGTTTACAGGCTGATAATTTGCCTTATATTTTATTTCTGCACATTGACAATTTTATGGGCACGTTAAGAGGGTAGGAAGAGCCCCGGGTGCTGTCTACCAGAAATGAATACCAAGGAGCCTTTAATCAGAGACAGTGAAACGGTGAAAATCGAGTCTCGCCAGAAAGCAGATAAGGCTTCTGCAAGGAAGCTGTCAGTGTCACTTACAAATATGCACTTCTTCTAGCAAGTGGTTATTCACCTGCACCCACCTGCACCAAGAGGAGTAAATGACCTCTCAAGGATGAAGGGTCCCTGAATAGTTACGGAAGTTCTGTTCAGAATATCTAGATCTTGCAGGTGCGTGAATTGTCTGACTTTGAAGGCATCAACTTTGGCGTTGCCTCGTGGTTATGCCTCGTTTGATACAAAAGATTTGTTCTTGTTCAGGTCGCTTTGTGAATCAGTGAATATAATGTATGTCTTCTTCTCTGAAGTTAGTCCTCTTTCGTTATTGCTCTTAATATGTTGTGGAGAGAGAGAGAGAGAGAGAGAGAGAGAGAGAGAGAGAGAGAGAGAGAGAGAGAGAGAGAGAGAGAGAGAGAGAGAGAGTTTCAAACGGTTTTTACCTATAGCTAGTGAACATCGAAGAATAAAGCTTTCCATTTTTGCATGAATATAGTTGCACAAGGTGCAAGGCTGCAGTTATGGTGTACTGTGCTCTTTATTCTTGTAGGGATTTTTTTTTTTAAATCAAACTTGAGCTGATTATGTTTTTGCCCTCCACCCCCAACACCCCCAACCCCTCTAAACAGCCGTTAAGTAGCAGGGTATACTGTACACACACGTGCATGTGTTGATTTCACATACAGTATTTAGCAGCTGTAGGACGCTGCAAGAACAAGCTCACAAAATATCATAAAACTCCAGTTATATTCGCGAGGTCTTGCCGTTGACTCAGGATTTGACTCGCCATTTTGTTAGTATTGAAAAGAGAGAGAGAGAGAGCGTTCTCCTACTCGAAATAAAGCATTAGGGAGAACCCTCCGCCTACTATACAGACGACCTCAGTGCGTTATCTAACTAAAGCTGTAATCTCCAGGGGGAAAAAGGACAGTCTTAAGACTCGAGTTCGACACGCAAAGAAGCTTAGTTTATTCCTCAGAGGATAATTCTGTCATTCCGTGATTCTGCGCATCCTTTGTTTGATTTGGTTTTCTAAAAGAAAATAAAAAAGAAAGGTACTAATAAATCTGGTCGGGAATAATTTCAGTCCTGTCAGTCCTGACGTTGTCAAGATACAGCCTGCCTTTGAAGCACGAATTTCAGTTACTTAGGGGTGAAAGTAAATGAGCTCTCAGTAACAAGCAACAAAGTTGACCGTTGTGGGCGTGTAATTATAGGCTATCAAGGCTAGCAAGAGAGGCGGGAAGAGAATCAACATATTTCCGATCTGTTACATTAAATACATGAACGAAGGTCATTCTAGAAGAAGTCTGTCTACAAAGACACGACGGGAAAAAACGAGGCAGGAGAAATTATGCTCCGTGAGATGCCCTTAGTATTTCTGTCAGGATAAAGTGTGACTTTAGTGAACGGTTCGTTGTTCGTTGGTGTCCACAGAGGTATCCTGTTTCCCGCAGAATTTTTATTTTATTGCAGAGAGTTTTAGCGGGCTTTGTTCCTTGCTTTGTCACGGAGAATGAAAACTAGGTTGATAAAGAATGCCTGTTTCGTTTGAATTTAACTGCCAAAGTAAAAAGGATCTGCAGAGCCTCTGCTGCAGAGATGGATGGCGTTTCGCTTGTGTATTAATGAAGTCCACCACAAACAGATGGTTCAGAGATTCTTTGAAGACCTGAATTTTATTTGGTGTTATGCACTTTTCGTGAAGGGAATGGCAGGCTAATTCTTCCTAAGTAAAATAGCGTTTAAAGAAATTAAAAGAATCTAAGGGTATTTTTGCGGCGTTAAGTGGGTAATACTGAGTATGACATTTTTACTTTCCGTTCTTGTTTAAAACATTAAGAACAACTAGAAAATTCCTTCATATATATATATATAATATATATATATATATATATATATATATATATATATATATGTATGTATGTACATATGTGTGTGGGTATGTACTGTATATATTATATAAATATATGTGAAGTGAATGTGTGTACGAAAAATCTCAGGACGCCGAGAACATTTTCTCTCTCTCTCTCTCTCTCTCTTCTCTCTCTCTCTCTCTCTCTCTCTCTCGTCTCCTCTCTCCTCTCTCTCTCTCTCTCTCTCTCTCTCTCTCTGTATGTATGTAGATATATACATAAACACAGACATTCGTACATATGTACATATGTAAAATTACTAGTCACTGAACTCTGAGTTCGCTGCTGTCGGTAGATCGAGTCCGCCAGGTGACGAATGACATTTGTAGCTTAATGTTTGTGAATAAAAGTACCACGGTGATCTGTTAAAAATTCATACACACGTATATATGTGTGTGTGTATTATACATACATACTTTGTATGTGTGTATGTATGTATGTATGTATGTATGTATGTATGTATGTATACAAGCGTATATTTATGAAAGTACTTACGTTTCTATTATATTTTGACGTTTTTCGTTCATACAAAAAGTAATGTAAGAGAGAGAAGTGAGGTAGTTGGTTTCTTCTAACTTTCTGACAGCTTAACGAAGAGAGAGGGAGAGAGCAGCTCTCATATCCTCTTGATACAGCGTAAGCATGTTTTCCTAGTAAATCCTAAATCCCCAAGGAAAATTATTATAGTTTGAAGACATCAGTTTGGCACACAACTTTTCTGAGGGATTATTTTGTATTAGTTGACTAAAATAAGACGAAAAAAATATATAAAAAGAATAAGTCAGCCTTGACATATTCCACAGGTGCGCCCCTTGTGATCTTGCATTACGGTACTGTCGTGTAAGTATAAAAATAAAGAAGCTTTAACTAACCAAGTTGACTTTTAATGACATATCTGTGATCTTTCTCATTCCGAACTTTGGACGTGAGTCACGAGAGCAGTTAGTTTCGTAAGCTGATACACGACAGGAACAACTAGGAAGGAAAAATTATGCTTAAACGAGTTCTCTCTCTTCTCTCTCTCTCTCTCTCTCTCTCTCTCTCTCTCTCTCCTCTACTCTTTGCCAGGAAGATGTATACCAAGCTAGTGAAGAATTGCTCGTCGGTGATAGAACCCACTCGTTCTATGAGAGTCCTCCTGGTCAGTCGGTATAGCAATGTGATCCGGACCAGGGAATCACAGGGGTTCCTCATGCCATCATCAGGGGGCTCCACAGGAAGTCTTGAAATAAATGTAATGCAAATGACGCTGATCTGAATTTACACAGCTAAAATAGCAGTGGTAGACATTATATGATTTATATGAAGTAATTTATATATATATATATATATTATATATATATATATATATATATATATATATATACATATATATATATATGTATATAATATTATATATATATATATATATATATATATATATAATATATACATATTATTATAAAGATATATGTATATATTATAATATATATATATATATATAATACATATATTATATATATATATACATATATATATATTATAGTATATGTTATAATATATAGATATATCATATATATATATATATATATATATTATATATATATATATATATATATATATATATATATATATATAAGAGAGAGAGAGAGAGAGGGAGAGAGAGAGAGAGAGAGTGCCTGCAGATAAAGGTTCCCTAGTACATGAAAAATTGTTTCAGAGTTCCTTGAAGGTATAAAGGTTGGACCAGTACTTCTGAATCATTCCCACTGCTACCTCCGCTGTCATTTTCTCGCAAGAATTTTCTTCTTCTTCTTCTTCTTCTTTTTTTCTTCTTCTTCTTCTTCTTCTTCGTTTTCCCCCTCTCCCTTGCTGTTCCTTTTCTTCTCCTCTGTCTTCCCTTTCTCCTCCCCTTCCCTCTTTCTTTTCTCTTTCTTTTCACCCCCCCCCAACTTTTCCTTTTGTTCTTTGCCCCTTTCACCTTTCTTTCCTTTTCCGTTCTTCTGTTTCCTTCTTTTCTTTCTTCTTCTTCCTTTGTTGATTGCTGGGAGTTGTGGAGGATTTTGTTCCTTGGCCTGTCTCGGAGATGAAAGGCAGGCTGACAATGAATGCCTATTTCGTTTGCATTTAATTGTCAAAAGTTAGGATCTGCGAGGCTGAAAGAAGGGATGGTCGGCATTCTCCGCTGCCCTGGAGTAATAAAAGTCCAGATGCAAAGATTTCTTGAAGAATGGTTTTTTTTATGTTTTTTTTTTTTATTGTAGTTTCGTTTACTGTTTCCATCAAGGAAATAATAAACTCCTCCTTTGTAAGTAAAATGTCTCTTGAGTTAAGGAAGGTAAAGAGTATAGGCTCTATTTTACTCTATTTTACGTACTTGGTTTGTGAATGGTCGTGACATGTAGAAAAGTCCTTGCACAAAAGGAACGTGTCCAAGTAATTGTGTGAGGGCTTTCATAAATTACCTATATTTTATATTATATATATACACACACGCGTGTGTTTGTATGTGCGCTTGTGTGTGCGTAATACCATGATCCGGCAGTCAACAAACAGCAGAAAAGAATGTACTAATTACTGACCTATTGTAGAATATTTCAATTTCATTTTCAATAAAAAAGAAAAAAGATTGCGCTCCAAAATAGAGGGACCTGATTGGATCCTGAGGGGGGCGGGTGGGAGAGAGAGACCCGGGGGATGGAGAGCTCTAAAAGCATTGGATAGCGGAATTTTAGATGAAAATTGTTTTCATACGCTCAATGTACCTAGTGTCACGGACATTATGTTAAACTTTATTGGGGCGTTTTCCTCCTGAACACTTGTGTTAAAAAATACGTTAATGGCAATACCAGAAGCAGGAACAGTGATAGTAGTATAGGTAGTATTATTTGCAGCGAAGAGTACTGCCTGAAAATAGCAGCAGCGACAGTAGTAGCAGGATTCAAAGCAGCAAACAATACTACCTAAAAATAGCAGTAGTGACAGTAGTAGCAGGATTCAAAGCAGCGAACAGTACTACTCAAAAGTAGCAGCAGTGACAG
>NC_087203.1:83894333-83896833 GCF_015104395.2 Macrobrachium nipponense | reverse complement strand
TGGACATATTTCACCAAAAACAAATTATTCCTAACACAGATTGAGTTCGCTCAACCTTTTGTTTATAAAATCGATCTAGTTCGAATTACTTTTGCCTGTATAAATGAGATACGGTAAAACCTTCTACTACGTAAATATTGCGATTAGTTTCTAACTTTATCAAATCATCCTCCTAATTTATTCGCACAAATTAATCAGGACGATTTGCACTGCACGCGACAGTCGTGACAGGTAATTTGCAAATCGTCCTGTTCGCTGACATTCGTACTGTGGATACGATCATGAGCCGAGCCAATTACTTCCTCTCGGCGTAACTTGTCAAAATAATTTTTTGTTGTAAATCAAAACATATCTCAGAATTCTCTGGAATTCATACTACGAAGGTTAAGCATACAAGTTTTACTAAGGTTTTATTTTGAAAGTAATTTTTTCAACATTAAATCTTAAGGCCGCCACTAACGATCGATTATACCTGCGCAGATATGCCTGGACAGTCGGCCTGTGCAGGCAAAACTGAACGTTGGTTCAGTTTTGCCTGAGCAGGCCGACTGTGCAGGCATAACTGCGCAGGTATAACTGAGCGTTAAGGCTGGTCCACACGCTACGTTTTGCACAACCTTTTGTCTGCACTGTTCAAGACGTTGCAGATAAAACGTTGCGTGTGGACAGGAAAACAGCGCAGTTTTGACTCCAGCGCAAGACGGTACAGTTGAACTAGGAGAGCATAGATATCCATGAACTGTGCAGACAAGTCGGTACGTGTAGACGGTAGCACCGTCTTTCGTTTCATTTTGTGCCTCAGTTTTAATTCAACAAGCGACAATGGCAGACCTTAGGCAATGTTCTCGATAGTTCCTCACATAATTTATAGCATTGTACGAAAGTTTCCCATGCATTTATGGTAGATAAAATACGATTAAAAAACCAAATTATACGCAATTAATAATACAAATAATTTACAATCAACCATTGCTAATAATAATAAAACTAATAATAATAATAATAATAATAATAACAGCAACAGAAGAGTTGTTGAATTTCCTCTTATTGATTTCTGTGGCCTAAGACTTTTTGTCTTTACGTCTGAAATTGGCTGTGAGAAAATTAAACAGACCGTACACACACACAACACGTCAAAATTGACAAAAGGAGTACCTCCTCCATGACGATGTTGACAAAACTGAGCGAAACTCGTGCAAACATCATGGTACCGTGTAGACGCAATAAAATTGTAAGGTTTTCATTCCGTCTTAAGACTGCGCAGACAAATTGTTGTGCAAAACGGAGCGTGTGGACCTGCCTTTAGTGCTGGCTCCAGAAAAGAAGAGAAAATACGAACCAGCACAACAGTCACTGCCACATTCATATTTTATTTATTGAATCGCAGGTAAACCTGGAACGTTTGCTGCTTCATACTTCTTCATAGGAGCCTCAACAGCAGTATGTCGAAACCCAATACATACACAGGGCCATTTAATCCATGTAATCTCCAATTTCCTGAGCACTAAGGCCTTTCATTACCAGTACCTCTTTTATACCATATATTCAGCTTTTATTCTAGTTCATCATCTTTTCCTCCCTCCCTCCCTCTTGACGCTTATCATCCTTCATTCTTCTCACATGACCAAACCATCTCAGATAATATGATCAGACCTTTCACCTAGTCTAAATGTTTTACTAGTTCTTCGCATTTCCCACTCTTTCTGTATATTTCCACCTTCGTACACTCTTACCCCGCCTCATAGGTGTTTTCTAATCTTTAGCACACACCTTAATTGATTCACCTATTCCCACCTCTTCTCTCTTCATACCTATAATTGTTATATTAACTGCTAAGTATTAGCTACATTTCATAGTTCCATAAGTTTTTCTGAGCCATGGAAGCCACATGCAGATTTTTTACGCTTTTCAAACCTTGCACATATTATTTTTTATAACTAACACCTGATTCACACTCCATAACGCTTGTCTAAAGCCATTCTGCGAATCCCTTATAAAACTTCTTTTATATTTTACTTTCTCAGTTAAGTTCGTACCATAGAGATTTTTTACTGGGGTATTTGTTAATTTCATGCCTCTACCGGGCAGTATTCATATAAGTTTTATAACCTTTAACTATTCTTGCTGATTCCTTTGAATCATTTATCGCTTCCATACTTTATCCATATATAGGTATACAGATTGATATACATATGCATGTATAACTGAATCACGAAAGTTTGGAACGTGATAAATGCAAAGGTATAAGCCACGAAGTGTTTATCTTTCCTTCGTGGCTTATACCTTTATTTATACATATGCATGTATGTATATGTAAATAGATAAATCCATAGACAGATTTTGTGAGTGTGTGTTTGTGTGCGTTTGTGTGTTCGTGTGGGACAGTGAGAGAGAAAGAAAGGCGGCAAGAGATAGGATGTTAAATTAAATTTAATCACAATATTGTTTTCCACCGCAGTTGAGATAAAACTCAAAAACTGAACCTGATCTCTTTAGCATC
>NC_087203.1:83844333-83891833 GCF_015104395.2 Macrobrachium nipponense | reverse complement strand
ATATCAACGTATAGGTACATACATCGAGCTACAAATGACCTTTAATATCTACCTCGGAATTAATATATTTTCATATATTAATTCCATCGAACACAAAAATCCAGGACGCACTCAAATCTCTTATCAACTAAAAACTTCCCCTTCGGTTAACATATATGAAAATATATAATTCCGAGTAGAGCGAATTAGATATTAAAGGACATTTGTAGTTCGATGTATATATATATATAATATATATATATATATATATATATATATATATATATATATATATATTTACTTATTTACTTATTTATTTATATTTGTATGTGCCCACGCGAGCGTTTGTTGACATATCGAAAGTCGGAAGAAAAGGTGGTGCATGCTTTTGTTTATTTCTGGGCCATCGTTGGGAAGCATGGGCTCATCATCAAGGCTAGTTCCTAAGAATTACAACAATAGAATCAGGACGAATGACAGTCAGAATAATTGTCTGAAATTAGATTAAATATATAAACTAAGCACGACAACATAAGGCTGAAACTAACCTAATGCCTAAGTACGGATACGAGTGACCAAGGACAGTATCAGAGAACTGAGAAAATGTTTAAAGCTAAAAAGAGTAGCAGAAGAAGGCTGGCTGTTCAACGATGGACTCTAGAATATTGAGAGAAGCTTCATCAGCGCCTTCCTGGAAAAAAGAAATCATAAGCAATGCAAAATTTAAACAGTGAAATATTCTTCCCCTAACGTTGGCAAACTCCTCCTTCGAAGTACTATCTGTTCTATGGCTGCCTCTATGAAGAGTCAGTTCGAACATTTAGCATTCTCTTAAGTTGTACCGAGTTAATATCCGAGATCGCATACAAAGCAAAGATTGCGTAGGGTTGGCTACAGTGTCTTTGAATAAAAAAAAAAAGTTTGATTTGGTGATTAATACATAAAGAAAAGAAACGCCAGCATTTTTCCCTGCTCCACGGTAAATTTAATCTTAAGGCCTGTCCACACTAGGAAACCTTGTTTGGAAACAAAGTTTGCAAACTGTTTGCAAACACTTGACTGTATGTTTGTTTCCCATCCAGAATGGAAAACATTTAGTGTTTCTGTTTGTACATGTATATATACACGTGTATGATGTATGTATATGTTTATGTATATACGTATATATATGTATATATGCACCTGTATAATATATGTTTATATGTATGTGTATATATAAATACATACACACATATATGATACATATATACAAATACATACGTATTTATACATATGTATATCTATATGTATATGTACGTAGACACACCGGTATGTGCATATGCATTATGTACATAATTATATATGTAGATGTGCATACGTATATGTTTATATAGGTACATGCGTACACATGTCTGGATGTGTGTGTGTGTGTACGTGTGTGTCTGTGTGCAACACGCTCATTGTTCTTCAACCTTCCTCACCCGTCTCTTTTTCTTTCTCTTAAATCCTCCTCGGGTGCATTAAAACTGCCAAGTAAAATAAAGAGGCTAATGCAACAACAAGCATCTTGACGACAAATGATGTCTGGACAGGAAACATTGCTTGCAAGCAGTGTCCAAGCTGTTTGCAAACTGTTTACAAGCATTATCCAAGAAACTGTTTGCAAGTAGTTTGCAAACTTTCTTTCCAAACAATGTTTCCTAGTGTGGACGGACCTTTAGAACGGATATCATTTGCGAACTGTAAAGTTCAGTAAGTCCGCTAGTTTAAAACAATATGTAAGTATGACCATGAGGAGTAGCGGCTACGTAACATTTCTCCTATATGACGAAAAAGATGGTTTATTTTGCCAAAGTTGGACCCAAAAGATACTATGGCGGCCATGTCGATCTGCTTTTACCTGCAGTTCACCATCATTTGTCCCATATAAACAGTACGTGGATGATACTTTCACGCATCACTGTAGTATAGTCTGCAGTGTGCCACGTAAGACCGACTATAAGCACTTCGGAATACATAGACTAATGTACGTAGCTTAGTTAACATTTAAGATGTCTTAACTGTCATTGCCTTGAGGTACCATTCTCACATAAAAAAAAATATAACACGTAAATCTCTTATATGTAAATCTCTTATTAATTTTTAGGCTTATTAAAAATTAACTAGTTAAAAATAGCCTCGGGTACCTGTCACGATTTTTAGACTCCCCTTTTTTTCCAATATGTTTAAGCCTACTTTGAGCATTTTGATGGGAATCAGTGGGGTAAATGGAGTCATTATGGGCCCATTAAGTTCGGTTCCGTTCTCGAAAAAATGTTAATGCCTTTTCTGTTATGTAAATGCAGTATAAAGTACTCGATCACAGGCGACGTCAAGCCATTAGCTTTGTAAATAACATGCGTAATGATGAGATATTCATCTCGGGGCCTACAGACATCATTTTTTTCCCTCTTTCATAGAAAGGTAACGCAAATTGCTTCGGTTTTGAAGTAACTCTATACTGAATATACGTCATGAATATGACGTATATTGAATATACATGAGTGTCGTATTTTTCGATTCCCCATATCTTTGCGTAATATGGTAAAAAATTTATTTCGCTTTTAGCTCGAGAAGGAAAATGGATACAGTGCGATTTTTTTTCTAGGAAATTGCTCGTTATACCAATATCGAAGACATGGTTGCTGCTGGTTTAATTTAAAGATAAAAGTATTTCATTGTTGTAAATAACCTCTTCTGACAGTGAGGCTAGTGAATAAGATGAACGTACATAACACAGCTATATATATATATATATATATATATATATATATATATATATATATATATATAATGTGTATATATATATATATATATATATATATATATATGTATATTATATATATATATATAATATATATATATATATATATGTATATATTCATACATATATATATATATATATATATATATATATATATATATATATATATATATATATATATATGTATATATATATATATATATATATATATATATATATATATATATATATATATATATATGTATATATGAATTGCTCTGGGTGCGTTTTCTTAGATCCGGTTGTGACTCTTTTGGCCCCGCGTGGATTTAGGGTACTCAATAGTCAACAGAAAAATATAATGTGTGTATATATATATATATATATATATATATTATATATATTTTTATATATATATATATATATGTATATATTCATACATATATATATATATATTATATATTATATATATATAATATACATATATATATATATATATAGTACATATATATTATATATATATATATATATATATATATATATATATATATATATATATATATATATATGAATTGCTCTGGGTGCGTTTTCTTAGATCCGGTTGTGACTCTTTTGGCCCAAGTAGTGGATTTAGGGACTCAATAATTAACAGAAAAATATAAGGTTGTGTTACGAAATTGCAGGACATGACGCTTGATAATATTTAATCAGTACCATTAATAAAGAAAATTGCTAAATTTTAAATTTAATATATTATTTTTAATCTTTTTTATCCTCCTACTCTGAACATTGGCAGCTTAGTGTACTGTCACACTGAACATTGTAGTTTTATATCTGCTGCCCCATGAGAAGAATAATTAACTATGTGGAAGTAATACAGTCAAACTTAAAAATGGTATCTTAATACAAACAAATTAATTACGATATTTCCATATAAACAGAAATTATATTTTTGTTCTAGGAAAAAAGAATAATTTTTACTTGATATGTAAATCAAAACTAATTACGTAGGCGCTTCGTTTCGTGTGATTTTTCAGTTGAAATATTTTCGCAGGCACAGATATGTATGATAAAGCCAATTCTGTACACACGCAACTGGGAGGACTTTTAAAAAAATAACAATTCGATATGTAACTAAATTTTTCCTCGTAAAAATACGAATCTCAATCAGAAGGGATTCATGAAATTATCCCGGAGACATAAAGGAGAAAACATTTTGATTTCGATGTATATATTACGATGCCTAGATTGAAACTGCTTAATGGATATCCGCTTGCGGCAAATTTACATTGAAAATGTAAGTAATTGCCTATTTTTTCCTCGAATACTAGCGTGTGTATAATCGCGGGGATTGTGCCGTCTAATTCTGCAAGGTGTATCTGTGTATTCGAGGATGCAATCAGAATGTCATCAACACAACCAAACAATAAATGCGCAATATGTATGAGATGACATTCATTTTCGAAAATTTACCGAATGACTTTAATCGAGACGAACATGTTTGATTGCATGTGCTTTTGAAAACTGCCTTCTAAAGCTTTTTGATGAAAGCTCATTTGCTATCATCGACTTAAATCTTAGCTGAGGCTATTTTTTTACCAACTTGAATTTGATTCTACAGGATATATAAAAAAAAAATTAACCCCAGCTCGGTAACCATATTAATTTTAGCAATCACAATCAGTAGACTTAATCTAGTTTGAAATTATTTCTTAAGCTGTATGGGAATTTATCACTGAGTTAATGTCCGTGACTTATAGCAATACTAAAACACCTGTTAATGAGAGGAACGATATCTAGATGAAAAACACCTTTACGGATTGCTAATATTTTGAAGAGGATATACAGAAGCGAGTGATTGCGTGCTTCACAGGTCTAAAACTCGGTGGAAAGAATATTTCCTTTCACGTCAGGTATCTCTGTTGATGAAGAAATGGCGCACAAAGGTAATTCCAGGTGTCCCGTATAGGGAGTATATTTAATCTTGAAATGCTAATTGCGTTTCATTAGAGTTAATTGCATGAGAATTAATTCTTCACCTACAGGTCACAGGATGTCAAAAGAGCAATGAAATTCGAGAATTGAAATGCTGATAGCAGCTGCTCCTTCCGTAAAGACGTATCAATTCCCGTATTCACTATTAAGAAGAAAAAAAAAACTGTCACTCCTTTTACATGATAGGTTATTTTATATGAACCTGCTTATATGTCGATATAGAGGCAGGTTCATTTTTAAAATCGTATTGTTTGAAATGTGAGCTGTATTTTTCCAGACTAAATGTTATAATGTGAGCTCATTTCGGTATACTTTAGATACCAGTATTTCATTATAATTAGCACGGAACTTAGTCTGGGAGAATTAAAAGGACCCACAGATAGCACTTGCTATTCCTCCCTATGTAAACAATTATCACGGAATCCCTTTTCTCTTATGTAAATTAAGAGTGAATAGTTAAGCTAGAAAACTGTCAATAAAATCGGTTATTTTTAGAGAGGCAATGGAGACGATCAAAAGATCATAAAGTTTCCAGATGAGTAAAAGAAAAACTAATTTGATAAATTGGGTGTTTGTTTTCGCCTCTTTTTAAAATAATATTAAAAAAGCAACACAGCACTTGAATATTTTAAGCATCGCAAATCAATGAACAATATTAAATTGTAGTTCAACTGTGTACATACAACAGGGAGAGGAGAAGTCAGTGAAGAAGATTCATGAATAGTGAAGATAGAAATGAATGACGAAAAACTTTGTATTTTTATAGGCGTCAGTCAACTTCACAACTATGCCACTTGAGTTGAACAAGTTTTGGTTGTGATTTTCTATATATAAACAAAAAACTGTAGCGCTACCATTCGAGTTTCACTTCATTTCAAAACTCGTGGATGGAGAAGTTACTTGAATCTTTTACGTGTTTGAAAACTTTTGCTCTTTCGGAAAGCCTACATCTCGGTATGATGTCCATCAATATTCCTTTCATTAATTCTCAACATCTGTATGAGCTTAGCAAACGCTGCGGTATGATACGGCTGCTTACAGTTTCCCACAAGTGATATAAAAGTTTTTCTGCGATAATGTCAAACCTGTACTTTCATCGTGATACGCGTAATATTTCACGAATTTGTCGCTACTGTCATCAAATTCATCGATAGATATGTTGTGGCTAGTCGTAGATGCATTACTTCAAAACTAAGTTGAATGTGAATAGTTACTGAAAATCAGTTTTTTTTTCCTAGTCAATGGACAAGACACTCTGGCTATTATTTTATACCACTCTGGAGGTGATTCACGGATCTAAGTTCCGTAATTGTTTGTTAATACTTCCTTTGCATTGTTAGATGAAATTACTGTTTATGGGGATAATTGTATTAGTTACACTTTTTTTCTTTAGGTTCGGCTGAGATACTGTTTGAAACTTAGCCAGAGCTACAGGGCATACAGACGAAGGATGACTAATTATTTCAGTTGCATTCTCTCGGCTTTTCAGGACACATTAAAATCCATTTCCACTCCCAAGACTAACTTCATTAGCACTTGGTTCTTTTTCAAATGATTTGTGTGCTGAACAGCAACCATTGCTTCCGCGCCGCCAGTTTGTTTGATGATCTTATACCAAAATTACTTCCTGGGATATTTTCTGACTACGCTATGAATTTGTATTTTTAATGCATATCATATCGTTACTTATTAAATATGTTTTATGCATATATTTATTTATATTTATATCTTTGAAAAAAAATTGACTATCAAGAATTTACATCATGTCGACAGAAAACATGTATTAGAATTTACATGTTTGGGTTCTATAAGCAATTTTAAACCAATTTTGTTATTATTTCCATGATATAAATCATTTAAACAACCGCACGAGGAATATGAATTATCAGAGAATTAGTAGTCTGAAAGTGTTTGCCGAAAACAAGCAAACTGATAACGGACAGAAAACCCCATAAATATTAGCTTAACGTTTACGTACGCTTCATTGAAACCGAAGATTTTCTGTAATAAATTGGTCCAAGTGAATATTAAACGTAGTTATTAGAACCAATTTTTTTTAGTTTGTTTACTCAGATACAATAACGGAGATATAATAGATGCTGGGTAGGATAGCCTTCAATATTAGCTTAACGTGAACTTTATTTAGTGCGCAGAAATAAAACGTGCATCTTCGATAATGAATTGATCATAGGGCAAAAGAGAAAATTATTAGGCTACGGGAAAAAAAATAGCGCTCTGTCAAGCAACTGTTGATGTTTATAATACTAAAGGGAGAAGCTCTCTCGTAACCTTAATCTCGGTGCAACGCACTGCGGCTTTTCCGCCCTTGACTCTCGCGCCTCATTGTGACTCATTACCACTAAAACCAGAGGCTTCCACATCCCTGTTTTGTGGCATATGAACTCGTGTGGATGTTTTGAACTTGGGTAAGAAAGGCGATTTGAAGATGGGCGAGTTTGGCCTTTTGAATGTGTGTGAATGAAGACTTCTAAATTTTGTAATTAGGACCTTTAGGGCACGAGTCCACAAGGACTGTTGCACACGGGTAAAGAAATCCTTTTGACCATACATGAATAAGGTCTTAGCCCATAGATAAAAGTGTAAAAGTCCGTATTGAAAAGCAGTTCAAAGTTTTTCTTAGTGCATTTATTGAATTTCTTAGGTAATCAATTCGTACCTTTCTTTTAGCAAATAAAAGTGGTATCTGAAACTTCAGTCGATCATGTGCTGTCACAAGCCAGTGTAATAAAAATAACATCTATGTGTATTTAGAGAGGTGAATTGCCTAACTCTGATAGATATTCTTAATGGCCCGATTCTTTCCCTAGACTTGTTTGTCTGCCGTTGCAAGATCTGGTTCCACGTGAATAAAGGGAAACTGGGTAGCCATGGCATTTACCATAGGTTTCCGTAGGTCCTCCACGGGCCTGAGAACTATTGGGCAGTACCAACCTTTTGATACTTATAAGGAGAGTAAGTTGCCCGAAGCATCACTTAATGAATATTGTCTAAAATCGAATCCATCAGAGAAGCTACTTATTAAAATAAAAACTTATTTTTCACCGATACCATAAATGATGCTCTACCTAAAGTTCAATTCACCCATGCAAGTTTTAAGCGAAAAATATTTATACTTCGTGCTTTATCCAAAAGAACTCTCGGCTACATAACTCATGCAACAGGTAATTTGCGACTTTACCGCGATGTAAATACGCGGGAGCTTTGGCTTGATGGACGAGCGATTTTGCCGTTGTGTTGCTTTGCGTTGCCACGGCCTGAGTGAGGTTTTGCCCTGTTGTCAAAGTAGGTACGCCTAGCTCTCTGAATCTTTTATAAGCGTAGTGTAACTAAGAAGACCTCTCTCTCTCTCTCTCTCTCTCTCTCTCTCTCTCTCTCTCTCTCTCTCTCTCTCTCTCACTTTACACTTTAACATAAGTGTGTGTGTATATATATATATATATATATATTATATATATATATATATATATATATATATATAGTATATATATATATATATATATATATATATATATATATATATATAATATATATAATATATATATGTACGTTTATATATGCGCATATATATATATATATTATATAAATATATATAATATATATATATATATATATATATATATATATGTATATATATATATATATATATATATATATATATATATATATATACATATATATATATATATATATATATATATATATATATATATATATATATATAATAAGCACAAATACCCATTATATCGGATTCACTTTACTTGGGAATAACTTCCACATACACACACATATATGGATATATGCACATGCACGTAAATATATACATTATATATAATATATATATATATATATATATATAATATATATATATATATATATATATATATATATATTCATTTGTTTATCCATTTATATGTGTGAACGTCTCTTGTGCGTTCACACTTTCCCATTTTTTATAATTACCTGTAAATACTTATGTAAATTTCTATCGCCTTCTGAATGTCATTATTAAGATATGGCTGGAATGTCAGCGTTGTCCAGTCGAAATCGTAGATCAAGTAATATTATAATTTTATAAAGTTGAAGTAAAAAGTATTTCAAGGTTTTTTAGCAATGCTACGCTCTTGACTGAATTAAAAACATTTACATGTGTGGTGTCGCTTGATTTGGAGTATGTTTGTCTATATTGTTTTATATGTGTGTTTAAAACCAAGTTAATATACAATACAACTTACTTCATCATATGAGCATTATAATGAAAAGTAGATATGCCCTTTTTGATTTCAGCAGAGTTCAGTTCTTCATCAGAATCACATCAGTCCTTTAACAAATTACGTATCAGTTGCTCTTTTCATTCATGATATCTTGCTCGGCAGATGTCGCAGTTCTGATCACGAATTGGTTTCTCTTTTCCGGTTTCCACGAAACCCCATTCGTAAGTCGGTTCCTAAATAACTAAGCTCACGTGTACATTGAACTGAGTTTATCTGTTGGTTTCAATTTATGAGTTCTCTGATTTATTTTCATTTATCAGTCTTTTTTTTTTTTAACGTACCCTTTTTTTCAAGGTACCCGAATCATGTTCGTCAGTCGGTTTTTCATTTAATTTATCCCGAATTTTGTTCTTTACTCTTGTTTTTCGTTTTCTAAATTCCCCCGAATTCTATTCTTGATCCAATTTCCCGTTTAATCGTTTTCCTGAAATCTTTTTTATCAAGTTCTCTTTTCATATTCACCTGTTTTTAGGAGTACTAGTGCCCACTCATTCATTATAAGTGTATAGGCTCTGAAATAGGAACTTCATGGAGTAATATTAAGTCTTTACACCTTCTTATGGACGGTTACCATTTGTAGCTTTTTCTAATAATTATATATTTTCCCCATTGTTGAGAGAGCATTTTTAAGCACGTTTTATTCAATTTGTTACAAGCTTTCTGCCACTCTACCACACAAACCAACTTTAATTCTCTATCAAATAGTTTAAAAGCATATTAGTATTTTTTCAAGGTTTCAGGTATCGGATAGAGAGAGAGAGAGAGAGAGAGAGAGAGAGAGAGAGAGAGAGAGAGAGAGAGAGAGATGCAAATGCATTTAAAGGAGAAAGTATTGTATTTGCTTGGTCCTTGTTCACGATTTAGTTATTGAACTTTTTCCCTTCCCAGGTAGAAATGGAGAGGTTATAACGTGTTCATTAGCTTAAAATACTTGGTTATTCTTATCATCTGGCAGTAAGCGTTGATGTAGCTGTATATAGAAGCATTTAAGCTACAAATGTCGCTTAACATCCAGTTCGCTCTACCTCAGAAATAATATTTTTATGTATATGTATACCAAAGGGGAACCAACGAAGGTTCCCTTTGGTATTACATGCATATACATATATTATTTCTGAGGTAGAGTGAATTGGATATTAAACGACATTTGTAGCTTAATTATTGTGTATAAAACTTGGTGATGTGATAAAAACTCATTCAGTAGCTACATATAAAAACTGTTTTCCTACAAGTTCCCCGAAGTCCTTAGTGATTCACAGAAGGACGTCCGTTCTAGAGTCTCTCATCCATTTTCGCCTTCCCGTGAAACTGATAAAAATTGTTGCGTAGTAAAACTGCTATTGCATTCTCCAACAGTACTCTCGCCTCTGTTTCTTCCTCCTCTTCTTCTTCTTCTTCCCTTCTCTCACGAAACTGCAGAAACTCTTCCTCTTCTTTTTGGGCTTCCCATCGGTATAAATATTAAAGAGGTTGAGGGGAGCATTCCTTCTCCGTGCTGTCAGGAGGAGGAGGAGGAGGGGAAGTCCTTGGCTATCTTTGGCAAGTCTTTATTGCACGTTTTTTCATTAGACCCGACAGTGGTGGGTGATCGAATTTCGGTAGCAGTCTGCATCTTGTTCTTGTGTCCTTGAACCTTCTGTAGTCTGGTCATTTTTCTCTGTTGCATCATTTATATCTAAGATTTGTATTATGTACTTTGTATTTTGGGTTTCTTTGATGATTTCCAATTAGACTCATGGATCTGTTAACTCTTGTAATTTAAAAGCATTTTTATAACACTTACTCACACTTGTATCGGTGTCTTGCAATTTCAAGGTCTCGACTTATCCTGTACTCCGAGATTGCCTTTATGTAATCATAAACTGTAAGCGAAGTATTATACCACTGAATGTGTCACCTCTTCTCCTTGCAATTATATTTCCATTCTTGTCTATTTGGCTGTCTGTCGCTAAGATTAGACTACGCCTCTCAGTTGAATCTTGATCAGAATCCTTATGAACTTCAAAGACAACCGATCCGTTCAGCGCGTCACGATGAACGGAATTTGCGTTCATGAGAAATTATGATATGTAGTCGCTTGTTCACAACGCAGAGTCCAAAGGGCAATCTGCTCAGAATTGTAACAGAAGCAGTGTTGAATGTCATTAATACTTGGTATCAGAAAGCACTTGTAGTTAGTGTTAAGCTACCGCCCAGTAATCATTGTTACTATTAGGGTAATTAATGTTTGAATCAGTAATATAAGTAATTTTTTCCAGTTCGTATAAGCAACTTTAGTTAGGGCATCATACAAAACCTAAATTGGTTCAATTATAGCAGTTAGTACAGTATGTTACCATTAATTTTATTCTTTCTTTCTAGATGCGAACTAAAGACTAATTACTATTTTTCTTTGCTAATTTTAGCAATCTTTTCACAGTCATATTAATATTACTGTCTTTGGCATTCATTGATTTAATTGTATTTAATTATTGTAAATCGAGCCTTAAAAAACCAGAAGTATTTCCCCATTCTGTAAATGCTGTTCCCTTCTCACTCATTGATAAATATATATGTATTAATTGGAGGTTACGATTATTGTAAAATTGATACGATTGTTTCGTAAGATATTTCGGAATTCCTATGTTCTGTTTTTCCAACATAGTTATTGGTGCAAGGGAATGAAACAGAAAGGCAATAAAAGCTACCCGGTCAGGTCTTCATACTTGCAAAAAACATTTCAGTTTACTTCACAGATTCTGTACAGTATAAAGAAAACATTACTGAAGTGTAAATTATTTTTCCACTGAAGAACGCTTCGTGTTTGTCCGTTAGCCTGCTCCAGAGCTCGTCGTCCAATTTTACTTTCTGGACTTTTTAAAGAAGAAAAAGAAGAAGAAAGAGAGGGAAGGGGGGGAGAGAGCCACGAGACGAGACCCCTTAGTCAGAGGGATAAAGTGCCTTCCGCCACGTAGTTAACGAAGTCTGTCAAACAACGCTGGCTCGTTTCTTTCCCACCTTCATTTTTCTTTCCTCCAGTCAGTCTTTATTTTTCAGCGTCTCGTAGTTTTTTTTCCCACAATATGCGGTTTTGGACGAAAGGGGAGGGCATGGAAAATCCTGCGTGCGAAGGGTTCCTGGCATGCACAGATTCCTCTGCAGGATTTACAGGATTCAGTTTGGAAACCGTAGATTACTGAGGATTTCCCCCACTCAAATTGGCCCTATGGCTATTGTGAAGAGAGGTGATTGTCATGCAAAATGGCTTCATAGATACCTGACTGACAGTTCATAGTTTACAATCTTGACTCTTGTGGTTTGTCTCGACATGTGTCACTTCATATTAATTGCAATTTTCCAGATAATCGAAACAGTAAGAAGTGAAACACGTGCCAGTAAATTTGACGTCTTTTATGACAGCTTTCGAGTGTTTAAAACCATGAACTTGTAATGAGTTGTCATTATAATTTTTTAAAGCGTAGTCTTACTGTTATTATGTAATCATATTAAGTCTTGAAATACGAGTATTCTTTTGAAAATGTAGTCATCTAAAATAATAAAATCCTAGTGAATCTTTCTTGTTTGTATGCCCCGGGTGGGGGCGGTTTTGGTATAGTTCAGGAGGGTAGGGGAGACATGACACATTCACCCTCCTCCTGCAAGCCTGTTTCTTCGCCCCGGGTAGCGCTTAGTAGGAAGGGGATCGGGACGGTAGGGGAGACATGACTGACAGCGTTGGGTTCCTGCGCAGCGTAGCGCGCCATCAATTTCGTTGATAATATTCACCAGTTGAATATTATATCTCAGAGGTTTTCATATGTAATATGCGCTATTTCGCATACATAAAAGTAACAACTCTTCAAAAGCAATTCGTTCTGGGGAGAAATCAGTAAGCTTTTAGAGTTTATTTTTCTTTTCTCTTGCTGCCAATCTTGTTTTGATGTAAAAGTATTCCAGTTTTTTTTCTAAGACATTGCATAGAGCAGTGATGAGTTCGTGTTTACAAGAAGATAGCGGCCAATAGCAGACAAAGACAAGAGAAGCCTTCCACGAACGCGGTTGGAATCGAGTGAAAACCAGTTTTTCAACTTTTAAAAAAGTCGACGTTTGAAACCACATACATCAAATACTCAAATACAAAGAAATGAATATTGCGCGGCAATTACTTTAAAAATCCCCTGCGAAAGAGAGAGAGAGAGAGAGAGAGAGAGAGAAAGAGAGAGAGAGAGAGAGAAAGTTTCTTGCAGACAGTAAAACTCGCCTCAGGTGTAAGAGGCTTCTCTCAATGAAGACCGAACCTTTGATGTCCCCATGGGGAGGGTGGGAGGGTACTCGTAGCCCCACCCTCCTCCACTCTTTCTCCTCCATGTCTATTCCTTTTATTCCTTTTGTTACTGCTTTTTTCGAATTTTAGTTTTGTATAGTATTTAATTCTGCTCTCTCTCGTCTACGTCTACTTCCCATTTCGCTCGATCTAAAACTAAACGTCTCCATTTTGGTATCTTGTTTATTTTTTCTCCTTATTGTACACACCTCTCCATCTGCCATTATAAATGAATTCAGCCCCATCTACTTATTTCTCTCTCTTTCGTTTTGTTATGCGGCTTGCGGGCGCTTTTGACACTCGGTCCAGCCCCATCACCTGAAGCCTTCCTCATTCCTTCCTTGCATCCTTCCAGTTCGTCCTTTCTCTCCCCGCCCTTCGAGACGCAGGAGGCCTCGGTGAGTGCTTGTTTGTCTAGCTAGAAAGCTAGTGCTGGAGGGAAGGAAAGCCCAGCCCCCATTCTCCTTCGGGTTTTCTGAATAAGGATGTCTTTTTGTTTGAGCCGCTGTCGGTCAAATGGATTCAGCGCCGATGAATGCCAGTTTTGGGGTATTCGTCGCTTAAGAGCTATTCACGCTCCGAAGGGAATGAATCTTTTGGAGTACCCGGCTCTCTCTCTCCTCTCTCTCTCCTCTCTCTCTCTCTCTTGTGCTTAATGGGTCTTTCGTGTCCTTGATACTAAATACGAGTCACATTTTCTCTCTCTCTCTCTCTCTCTCTCTCTCTCTCTCTCTCTCTTTCTGTTTAGAGCGCAAAGGTTCTTTCTCTTTCTTGGTATTGAATATAGGTCAATGTACCTTTCTCTCTCTCTCTCTCTCTCTCTCTCTCTCTCTCTCTCTCTCTCTCTCTCTCTCTCTCTCTCTCTCTCTCTCTCAGTTGATTTCTGTTTCCTTCGTACATTTACAGAGCAAAGGATTTTCTTTCTTTAGTGGAAAACATTTGTCTATAGCGCAAACCCTTCAGTGTGATGTGGAAGGAGAAATTCGGTGAAAGGTTTGCAGTACCAAATGAATATCGGTTAAATCGCCTGTATTTTCTCGTTAAAAGAGTTTTCTATTTGAGACTCCGGTTTCCTTATGTATTAGGAGAATTCTTGATGTCTTGTTTATTGAAGAAACAAGTAGAAGAAGATAGGTTTCTTGCTGATAGGGAAGCTTTGTTTGCTATGCTGTATTTTGGCATGAATGGTTGTGCGCTCTTGCATATGTACATATTTGTTCATGCGCGATTGTAAAAGGAATAATTCCAGTTTTCGTGGTACTTCCTAAACGTTTACGGTGACCCCGACGATTATATGAAACACGAAAATTTAGTTTCTAAACCGCTAATTACGGGACGATAATTACTGCAGTAACTGCAGTAGCTATTTGCTGAGTAGATCAGCCACCTCCTTCGACGATCCCACTCCCTTTTAGGAAACTCGCATTTAAGCACCTCTCGTCCTGCTCTCGTTGCTCGCATGAATACAGAGACACAGTATTCTAGTTCTTGTGACGTCCTAAGACCAGGATTTGCTGTTTAGATTAGTTTTTTGACAAAAAAAAATGACAAGTTACCCGGAAAGAGTTATATCATGGATATTAACCGATTGGATCAGATGTCAACCTTTTGGTTGGGACGAGAAATTTAGTATCTTTCTGGATTGTGACCTCCAGAGGTTTTAGTACAAGCCCGTTGGGGTTTACCGCAAAAACGTAAACAAAAGAAGGTCTGAATGATGTAGAGATTATAATCTCTACATCATTCAGACCTTCCAATTCTTTAACGGTGATATTTTAAATAACTATTCAGAGTGCCTACACTCAAAACCTGGTCGTCTTTCATTTTACAACTTATCAAGGATGGTGATCGGTGACATAAATACATAATTTATTGCATCTTCCAAGAACAGCGGCCTTCGAATTCTCGAAAAAATATGCAACTAAGACCTAACTAAATACGACCTACATCAATCAGAGCAGCATTGGACTTAAAACGACCTTTGAATGTTAAAAAACATCAGTTGAAATTACAATTTACTCATAATGACATTTGAATTGAAACACTATCCTTTTGATCACTATTTAAGGTAAATCTACTTGGAAGTCATTCAACATTTCCAAATTTCGGATCTTTCCTAGATAGTGACACCCCCCCCCCCCCCAGGGTTTTTGGGGGTCGTTATCTGGGACTAATATTCCTTGGGGATCATTATCTTTATGATATTTACAGTCTTTTGTTTATGTTTTTACGTTAAACCCAAAAGGTGGATACTTACCGGGTTCAAACCCCTTTGGGTTATCTAAGTTAGGTTTAAAAAAAAAGCCTTGAATGTAGAGCTGTGTGGGCTTGTATTAAAATATTTTGTTTACTATAGAATATGCTTGGATGTGTATGTTTGAATGTCTCTTCAATAATATTCTTTTACTTAAAAATTCATCCTTATCGGGGGAAACATCTCGGAGATCTCTTCAACTCTTAATCTCATTCGGTTACCTTTCGTGGATTTTGAGACCACAGTCGTCAGGAAGCCTGGACACCAAAGGCCCTGCGTCCCACGCCGTCCTGTTTTCCGAGAATTGTAGTCTAGGGAGACAACTCCTTAGTAAATATAATCTATGAGAGCTCTCAGAAGGCAACGGGATAAAACTTTGAAGGTCAGAGGAAGGAGAGAGAGAGAGAGAGATGTAGACATTCCCCCTTTTTTCTTTATTTGCTCTTTATTGTATGTGTTCTTTTGTCTTGATCGCTGGAAAGAAGAGCTGTCTGTGGGTGTTGAGGTTAACGGGGTGGGGGTTTGGGGGTGAGGGGGGGATGGGGTAGATTGAAAAGAGGCTTAGTGTTGGGGAAGAGAAAGATCTCCACAAAAAGGCTGCGAAAAAGGCCATTGTTCTGTCAAAGGTAATTATGAAATACCCATCTGAACTGAAAGCTCCCGATTTTTTTTTCTTTTCCCATTCTGCTTTGTTACATTCACATGAAAGGGTTTGCAAGAAAGAGTTGTGGAAACGTGGAGATAATGAGGCCTGGATGAAAACTCTCATGTATTTAGGTATGGTGACTGCTTTTAATCGAGTACAGTATGTGTTGAAGGGCTTATCGGTTATCTGAGTCGATTAAGAAACGCTTCATTATTTTAACTGCATTATCTACGTTAACATCTTTCAACGTCGATGACCAACAATCCTGTAACGCCAAGTTATAGTATTAAATTACTCAGCCAATCTCCACAATTACGCAAAAGTGTGGTTAGCGAAATTATAATTTTATTTCTTTTACAAGGAATAGGTAGTTCGTATTTTTGTTGGTTTCTAATTAATTGTCAGTTTCCTAAGTTTTTCTTAAAATGATTAGAATAGCAACAAATAAATTGTACCCGTAAATTGTGTTAACATATTAACACCTGTAACTCCAACATATTTGCTGCGACTAGTTAGAAATTTTCTGTTATCCATTTTCGACTACGAAGTAAATTTTGCATTTGACACTGATGTCAATAACCTAGAGATGTTGCAACGCCTGTTTTAGCAATCATAATGAATCACTAATTTATCTTGAATGAACCCGGAAGAAGGGACGTTAACCTTACAAACATTTAATTGTCAGTGTTGCCATGCGCCACGATATGACACTGAAAAAAAAAAGAAGAAAAAAAAAAAAAAAATATATATATATATATATATATATATATATATATATTATATATATATATATATATACATATATATATATATATATATATATATATATATCTATATATATATATATATATATATATATAGAGAGAGAGAGAGAAGAGAGAGAGAGAGAGAGAGCACAACACACTTTTTCCCATTTATAGCGGCACGATAGCGTGTAAACTTTTCAGATCTCTACAGTTCCCTTTGGGGTCAGGTCGAGACCCATTCCTTTTTCTATCACGGCAGTCGACTGACCACCAAATACATAATTCACTGTTTAAGTCTTAAGGGGGTTTACACTTTCTGGGAAACTCCCCCAGAGATGTTTCCTCCTCTGTGAGATCGAACTTTTCTCTCCAATTAATGAGGTGAAGTTGCTAACCAGACAGAGAGAGAGAGAGAGAGAGAGAGAGAGAGAGAGAGAGAGAGAGAGAGAGAGAGAGTTTACGCTCAGTAGCTTCTCACGCAGCGAGAGGCCGGAGATTAGTCCTATGGAGGGGAAACGTCTTTGTCCTCTCCTGGAAAATTCACTGTCCTTCGTTTGATCTTAACAGTGAATTATGTATTTGACGGTTAGTTGATTGTGTGGGTTGCAACTTGGGTGGAAGGGTCATCTTGCCGGTGCACGTGCGTAAGATTTTCATTTTATTTTCTCCAAAAGGGAAGGTGAGAAGTCACGAGATGGCGAAACCATATCGTGAAAGTCTTGTACGATTAACTCTTGTTAACAGTACTTAAAGACTTCAGCGGTGATAGCTATAGTCATTGATTATTGATTACCCATTATTCTCTCTCTCTCTCTCTCTCTCTCTCTCTCTCTCTCTGTTAACTTCCATCTTCTATCCTCTCGATACTATAAGATTTAAACCATCGACATTCTAATGATTCTTCCTTGCATAGTCTTGATTTCTCCTTCGGCCTTATTCATGGCACTCGTATCCTTTCCTTGCACCTCCCCCTCCACCCCCTCCAACAGCCCGACGAAACAATCTGGACAACAACTTCCATCTACACCTATTACAACAGTTGTTGGAAGCCCAGGACCGAGGCGGGGAGGCCCCCGGGGGTTGGGGGTTGGGGGGGGGGGGGGGGCGAAGGGAGTGTCTGAGCTGGTTGCCCTTCAATTGATTCGTTGACAGGAATGGATGACGGCACTTTGTGTCGGGAACAGTCTGATCTGAAAGACAATGGAACCATCAATGACCTTTCCCATCGTCATTTCTCTACCTTTTCAAAGAAGCCAGATTTTCGAGTGCTGCGTGGCGTAAAGAATATTCTTTTCCTTATATTAGTAGTAACTAAGAACCTGATTAATTCTTTGTAGTGTATTTGCAGCTTTCAGCCTGCTTGTACCAGTTATTATATATGAATAAAATAATGCTAAGACTTTCATTTATTTATAACAATAATTTCCATGTTTGTTTTCGCATTAACTTCTATAAACACCCTTTATGTAATAAGATCGCTACGAAAGATCACATTTTAACCAGAAAAAAAAATAGATATACTCTTTTAGGGTTGCTGTTATAAATCCTTTTTACAATTTTATCGTTACAGTTACGCTGAGGTTAATGTAATATTCAGAAACCCCGAAAAGTTCGGGAGGGTCGTAAATAGTTTATGCTACAGTAAGTTCATAAGGGAAGGATGTATTCTCACACACACACACACACACACACACACTGTAATCATGGATGTTTTAAATCTGGGTGCTGAAGCAAGATTATTTACTTGTGGTTTAATGGTCATGAGTTTGACTGAATATATTTACATTTTATGTATATTATATAATAATATATAATATATATATATATATAGTATATATATTTATATAATATATATATATATATATATATATATATATATATATACATATATATATATATATATATATATATATATTATAATATATATATATGTGTGTGTATATATATATATATATATATATATATATATATATATATATATATATATATATATATATATATATATAACGTGAGTCTGCGTCTGACAGCCTTGCAGGCGTCAGAGAATATTTCATTTTTTGCAGTTAACGAAATGTCAAAGTCTGTCTGGTAAAAAATTTAAAATGCATCCCTAAGAGGAAACTTCTGTTCTGCGTTTACCAGGTGTACAAAACAATATTCTTTCGTTGAGTAAAGTCGGAAAGTGTAAATTGTGCTCTCCTTCAGTCTGGATATAAAATGTGGTGTTTTGGGTTGCCTGTTGCGAACATGATTACAGAATTGCTATGTTGTTATTAGTTACAATAGGAAACCTATCCATATGGAACAAGCCCAAAGGGGCAATTGACTTGAAATTCATGCTTCCAACGAATTTGGTGTTCATTAGGAAGAAGTAAAACGATGTGAAGGGAAACACAGGAAAGAATAGGCCCCAGTTATTACAAAAAGAAATGAAACAGAATAGAAATGTATTAAATTACAAGGAGAATGGTGTTAGGGTTGTAATGTATTTCACCTTCATTTCAAGTTCTGAAGTCTATCGAAGAGTTGCTATGTGTCGCAGCGGCTTCAGAATTCCTGTATTTGACATAACCAATAATGTGAACAAGAAATAAAGGGTAAGAATTTAATAGCTGTCCAAGAAATAAATGGGTGAGGATTCGGTGTTTTTTCACTTCTCTGGCTTCAATGCGGGCATTGTCGCTCACAACAAATTCCTTTGGCCTGTTGCAAATCTCCTGGTTCTCGTACCTCTTTTATCTAGTCATAGGACTGTTTCCCTTAACTAATGCATATTATATACTTACTTTCCTGAAATGTAAAATATATCCCTCTTGTTTAATAAAAGAATCATCTGATATTATGTCTGATGATATAAGAGGTTAACTCTTAAGCACAGAATTTTATATAGAGAGTTCTAATAAATTAAAATGAAGATTGAGTAATCGGATGTGAGCTACGCATAATTATACATGCGTAAACAAGTAACATACATACATACATGCATGCATACTACATACATGCATGCATACATACATATGTATGTACAGATATATATTATATAATATATATAGATCTCAAAATAAGATTTATTTCCAAACGAATGTAGTGTTTATTTCTGTAAACTTTTATACAAGTGTAAACAAGTTTACGTACATACATACATACATACATACATGATTAGGTTTATATATTATAAACATATGATAAATATATATACGTATGTAAGACATACATAATTGTACATATATTTATCTGCATATACATATATGTATGTATGTGTACGTAAACGTTAAACTTGTATACAAGTTTACGGAAATAAACCCTACATTAGCTTTGAAATAAATCTTATTTTGAGATCTAAAGCTGACGGCTTTTGCATGTTGCATCACTCATTGCACACGCAATAACGCGAATGCAGTAATAACCTGCATTGCAGGCTAAGAAGATTAGTGGCGCTATTGCAACAAAGTAATCACGCAGGTATCCATGACTGGAGACTCATCATCATCATCGCCATTGCTGTTATTTTCATTTCATTGTTTTTCGCTCCTTAACCCTCAGGACTCTCTTTTACTTGATTTTATGGTGAGTCATTTCATTGTTCTCTTGCCTCTTCAATAAAGTTGTATATTTGATAGTTCTTTTTTACTATAGTGTGTCGTTTTCAGTTAAGATTGTATTTTTGAATCTCCAGAATCTGTGTGACTTATCGGCAGATTACTATAGCTGGTTCACTTAAGGTGGATTCTTGGGTGAGCCCTATACCTGCGAGACGTTTGTTTGGCGGCCGCTGATTGGCTGGAAGCTACCTACCTCCTGGTAGCAGCCAATCAGCGGTCGCCAAACAAACGTCTCGTAAGCATAGGGCTCATCCAAGAATCTACCTTATGTGAACCAGCTATAGTAACGGTTCTAATATCTCCTGGACTTCCTCCAGTCCTAAATTATGAATTCTTGAAGGAATAAACAATACCACTACAATGCTGCTGTACTTATTCATTCCTAAGCCGACAGCTGTTTCAACCATGTACCAAAGGGAAGAATGAAACACGGCACACTATATTCTGTAAGGTGTCGTCTTCAGCTTGCAAAGATATCTTCAAGAGGACTGATATATATAATAGCAGAAATTTCTATATATATATATATATATATATATATATATATGTATATATATATATATATATATATATATATATATATATATATATATATATATATATATATACAAGGATTATAGAACTTCTCGGGTTTGAATAATTTTTGCGACCTGTTTGTACACATCACGGTTCCAGTAATTTTCTAGTGTCCTCCCGCGCGCGGGCATATATATATATATATATATATATATATATATATATATATATATATATATATATATATATATATAATATATATATATATACATATATATATATATATATATATATATATATATATATATATATATATATATATATATATATATATATACATATATAAATAAAGGTTTTTTTGCCGCGAAGGAAAAAATGAAAAAAGCGAGATAGCCAAGTACTTTCGGTCCTATTCGGACCCTTTGCTGAGGCAAACTGATTTTTACAAAGAACAACACAGTCAAAAGAAGGCTTAATATACAAACTGACACTACCTGATTAGCCATAAGGGATTTTTCACTCTACAGGAAGGAGGAGTCGCCAGAGGCTAGCCACACCTTGAAGGATACCCGCAGTAAACAAGTGATTCTTCCAGAAAACAGTACATTTTGAAAAAAACCCGGGAGCATATACAATTTAATATCATGAATTTTTACACAAATTTTCCCAACAAAAATTATCATTAATGAAAAGACGAAAGAAAATATAAATATATATATATCGAGCAAGAGAAAGAGGGAGAGAGAATATCGAACCAGAGAGAGAGAGAGAGAGAGAGAGAGAGAGAGAGATGAGAGAGAGAGAGAGAGAGAGAAATAATAACTATATACATGTGGGACTAATTTATTAGTGGTTCATTTATTTTGAGGTCCTTCATAAACATCTTACAAATATATGGGTCCAAATGGTACATTCCCAGACTAAGATTTAGGTTGTTTTTATTAGTGATTTGTATAATTGCCGATTCCAGTAAATTTCTTGAAACATAATCATTAGATCTAGCAATTACCGAGGTATCACCCCAATTAATACAATGAGATTTTTCACTCAGATGGATAAACAGTGCATTTGAAGTCTGGGCTGTTCTAACTGAATACATATGCTGCTTAATCCGAACACATAAATTTTTACTAGACTGACCAACGTAAAACGATGGGCATTCCTTACAAGGAATTTTGTAAATGATGTTGTTATTTGTTACGGGACTATTCTTAATTAGCATATCTTTAATGGTATTGTTATAAGAGAACACTACATTAACATTAAACGATTTAAATATTGATTTTATGGTTTCAAATCCACGAAAATAAGGTAAGCTAAGTACATTTTTTAGGCATTTCTTTTCATTAATGGCAACATTATAAAACCTTTTGTGAGCTTTTTGATAACATAAATCAATTAAATGAGGTGGGTAGCAGAGATCGTTTCCTATCTTTTTTATGTATTCTATTTCTTGGTCCAGATATTGTGGACTCGTGATACGCAAAGTGCATAGGAACATAGAAGAAAAAATTGAAATTTTAATATTAAGATGGTGGCCAGAATAAAAATGTACATAATTTAAATTATTTGTGGGTTTTCTATAAATACTGAATTTGCATTGGAAAGATTCTCTATGTATTAATACATCTAGGAAAGGGATGACATTGTTATTTTCAATTTCAACAGTGAATTTTATGGATGGCACTAAATTATTCAATTTAGACAGTAAATCATTTACATCGATACCACCAGGTAAGACTACTCAGATATCATCGACATATCGGTACCATTTTAAGGGGATAAGTGTGATATTCGGGAGGTGTTGTCTCTCAAAAAATTCCATATGTAAGTTTGAAAGGAGAGGTGATAAATCCAATAGTTTAGTGGTTCTTGACAAAACTGACTACATATCACGCATGCATACTTAACTAGAGGATGAAATAACTTACAAAAAACTCGCAAAAAATCCGTTGGACCAAGTAATAAAAAACTTTAATATCAATATCAAACAAATTCTTAAAGATAAAAAAGAACTTTTGTGTCAGTTAATTGTGAAGTGTCCCTCATTACCTTATTTATGTGGCCTAGCCAAAACTCATAAGGAAAACAAACCTATGCGCCCAATTATTAGTACTGTAGGATCAATTGCTTATAAACTATCTAAATATCTTACTAAATTGTTATCCCCGCTACTAGAAACTGTATCTAATTCACACATCCGGAATTCTCTTGATCTTGTGGAAAAATTAAATAACATTTTACTAAACCCTAGCGATATTTTTGTCAGTTTTGATGTATGTTCTTTGTTTACAAAAGTCCCTATTGACTCTGTGCTAGAATATTTAAGTAATGAACTTTTACTGCATGAATTGCCTATGTCCGTTAGTCACATAATTTCCTTAATTAAGTTATGTATTTGTGATTGTAGATTTATTTTTAATGGAGAATATTACCAACAAATATTTGGTATAGCCACGGTAACCCTTTATCACCTCTCCTTTCAAACTTATATATGGAATTTTTTGAGAGACAACACCTCCCGAATATCACACTTATCCCCTTAAAATGGTACCGATATGTCGATGATATCTTAGTAGTCTTACCTGGTGGTATCGGTGTAAATGATTTACTGTCTAAATTGAATAATTTAGTGCCATCCATAAAATTCCCTTTCCTAGATGTATTAATACATAGAGAATCTTTCCAATGCAAATTCAGTATCTATACAAAACCCACAAATAATTTAACATATGTACATTTTTATTCTGGCCACCATCTTAATATTAAAATTTCAATTTTTTCTTCTATGTTCCTACGCGCTTTGCGTATCACGAGTCCACAATATCTGGACCAAGAAATAGAATACATAAAAAAGATAGGAAACGATCTCTGCTACCCACCTCATTTAATTGATTTGTGTTATCAAAAAGCTCACAAAAGGTTTTATAATGTTGCTATTAATGAAAAAGAAATGCCTAAAAATTTACTTAGCTTACCTTATTTTCGTGGATTTGAAACCATAAAATCAATATTTAAATCGTTTAATGTTAATTTAGTGTTCTCTTATAACAATACCATTAAAGATATGCTAATTAAGAATAGTCCCGTAACAAATAACAACATCATTTACAAAATTCCTTGTAAGGATTGCCCATCGTTTTACGTTGGTCAGTCTAGTAAAAATTTATGTGTTCGGATTAAGCAGCATATGTATTCAGTTAGAACAGCCCAGACTTCAAATGCACTGTTTATCCATCTGAGTAAAAACTCTCATTGTATTAATTGGGGTGATACCTCGGTAATTGCTAGATCTAATGATTATGTTTCAAGAAATTTACTGGAATCGGCAATTATACAAATCACTAATAAAATCAACCTAAATCTTAGTCTGGGAATGTACCATTTGGAACCATATATTTGTAAGAAGTTTATGAAGGTCCTCAAAATAAATGAACCACTAATAAATTAGTCCCACACGGTATATAGTTATTATTTATTCTCTCTCTCTCTCTCTCTCTATCTGTCTTTCTCTCTCCCCTCTCTTCTACTCTCTCTCTCTCTGGTTCGATATTCTTCTCCCTCTTTCTCTTGCTCGATATATATATATATTTATATTTTCTTTCGTCTTTTCATTAATAATAATTTTTGTTGGGAAAATTTGTGTAAAAATTCATGATATTAAATTGTATATGCCCCCGGGTTTTTTTTTTCAATTGAAAATGTACTGTTTTCTGGAAGAATCACTTGTTTACTGCGGGTATCCTTCAAGGTGTGGCTAGCCTCTGGCGACTCCTCCTTCCTGTAGAGTGAAAATCCCCCTTATGGCTAATCTGGTAGTGTCAGTTTGTATATTAAGCCTTCTTTTGACTGTGTCGTTCTTTGTAAAATCAGTTTGCCTCAGTAAAGGGTCCGAATAGGACCGAAAGTACTTGCCTATCTCGCTTTTTTCATTTTTTCCCTCGTGGCAAAAAACCTTTATTTATACATAGGATCACGTTCTATATACTTCGTGATCAAGTTATTCATATATGCATATATTATACTAGATATATATAATATATATATATATAATATATATATATATATATATATATATATATTGTACGTATATTTATATACTGTATGTGTGTATGTGTAGTTCCCAGTTCAACACCTATTTTATATTTTAATGCTAATCTCTGACTCTCGCCAACTGACAAAAAAATTAGTATAAACATTTTAAAATTACACGCTCGTCCATGCGAAAATTTATTTATTTTTATTTATTTATTTATTTATTCATTTATTTTTGACCATTATATTTTCATGATGAATTCAGATATTTCAGGAGTTCTCTTCAACGTGAAGAATAATTAAGCATTTTCTTCAGTTCACATTATTATCAGTTTCTGATAATGTTAAATATATTAGTTTAGTTTACACGTAAAGCTTTCTTTTAGTGTCAGGCAGACAGTCAAGATCAAAGCAAAAAACATAAAAGAAAACATTTCATCAACAATGCATCGATAGTTTCCTGAAATTCAGATGGGATTATCATGAGTGCTTAAATCATTCAAATAGAAATTTGGAAATGAAAAATAATGAAGAGGCGAAATGAAAATTCAATTTCATGAAGGCAGGGCATTCTTTGCTACCATTTGTAATGGTTAAACAAAATCTGTTGCATAGCTCAATTTGCCCGATTCAGTGCGGGATGGGTATATCAATTGCTGTGGAATTTCCTTCATCCGCCCCTGTAAAATGTAGCAACCGACGAAATGAAGTTATGTTTCTTTAAATCGCTATGAGTTGTTATGCGATGAAACACCATTTTCCTATTCAGATTTCGAATGATTAATTTCGTCTTCGATTATTATAGTATACCTTAAATATCCCGTTTTCTTTCCAAAACTGATCCACACGCTCAGGGATTTTACCAAGTTCAACTTTTCTTGTTATCTAGGGAAATCATGTGTAAGCTTTCCTTGTATTTCTTTTTTTTGAATCCGCATCCTTTTAAGATCTTAATAAAAATCATTATTGGTGGGAGCGTTATCGTTTCTGTATGATGCTTATGAGCTGAATGTAACTGCTATTATTTTGAATCGTTCCTCCTTCCTTAATACTTCTGGAATATATGTTTGTTTTCTTTATTTTACACAAAGCACTCCTTAAGGTTTGCATTATGCAGCGGTAACCGTAACGTTTCTCTCTCTCTCTCTCTCTCTCTCTCTCTCTCTCTCTCTCTCTCTCTCCGAAATATCTGTCGTTCTGTTTATCAATCTTTTTACCTATTGACTTTGGTCAGGCGTTAGGGTTTACGCTAAAAACATATGCCGTATGTAATATGATATATAATATATATATATATATATATATATATATATATATATATATATATATATATATATACCTATACATCTATAGATGTGTTCATTATATATATAATATATATTATTTTAATATATTAATATATAATATATTACTATATATGTATATATATATATATAACATCTATAGATGTATATAATATATATATATATATATATATATATAGATGTGTATATATATACATATATATATATATTATATATATATATATATATATATATATATATATATATATATAAATATATAACGAGTTGATTTTGAATACCAGGTGATAATCTGAGAATGAGATTTTATTTACAATGAAACAGTAATGATATACACAGTGCTAAGAGCAAAGTACTTAGGGACATTGTATTTATTCCAACTTTATGTAAGTTAGTGACGAAGGAGTTCAATTGAGTATTTAGAAGCTTCCTGCTTCTGCAGTATTGAAGACAGTATTTGGACTGGCAAAAATGTATTACTTATAAACTTTACGTGCTTTAGGTAGTAGGCAAGTCAGTAATGATGCGAGCAAATTATTCTCCTAAAAATGAATTTACAGTTTTGCAAGTCACGAAATGTTGATGTAGTTGAGGATTGCCAATAACTAAATAAATAGATAGATAGATAGATAAATAAATAAATAAATGAATAAATAAATAAAAAGTTTACATAGAGAGAATTGGAAAATAAGCAGGAAAATGAAGGAGTGGCACAACCTATTGTAATATAGGTAGAATTATTGAAATCAGAAATTTAAGAAGGAAAATATAACCTAAGCAACAGGATGCAATTGAGGACAAATTTATGAAGCAAAGTACGTATTATGAATATGAAAAGGATAACAGACTTGAGATTGTTATTAAGAATTAAATTGTGTTTTGTGAAATGAAACATGGGATGAAAGAATCAATAAGAGAAAGGATTAATTGAATGAACTGGACACAACCTTAGATACTTTTTGTAAAGGATTTACTGTACATGTCCCAGATGATTGAAACAGTCTTCACCCCTTTCGCGAGCCAGGTCCTTGACACTTTTCGTTTTTTTTTTTTTTTTTTTTTTTTTTTTCTCTCTCCTCCAGTGTGACCTGACCTCCATTTTGATATTAAACGACTTTTCCAGTTGCGTTGCTCTTTTTTTTTTCTTTCTTTTTTTTTGTTTTTTTTTTTTTCTTGAATGGAGTGAAGGGCGTGGTTCGGTAGAAAGTACATTTCACGTACAAATTGAGTTTCAGGAAACACTTGCAGCAACAGATTAAATCTGCGGTCATCCAAAGGTCAGCTGGGAGACAGAATTTAATTTTTACCAGTTCGTGCAGGAAAGATATTTCGACGAATGTCGTATTTTAACTTCAAAAATTGCTGCTGTTCAATTATTGTTATCATTATATCGAATATTCTAGACAATATACTCTTCGTGTTATTTCGTTTTATTTTATAACGAATTAATGGTACTATTCTGTGAGAACTATATTTTTTTTTCATTTAACTATGGTAAGTTCATGCTTTCAGTAACAGGAGTAGTGGTTGTAATCAGTGCCAAATACTGAGTGCATCCAGCTAATATTTATACTAATCTCCATTTGAATTATTACTTATCAATAATCAATGAGTGTTTTTCCACGCCCACTCTCCGCCTCCGTTCCCCCTACGATGTTTATAGAAATGCCGTCACCTAAGCCTCGGATAATAACTCCAGTAGATTTATAGTTGGCCAAGAGATTTAGGAACTTGGCTGTTCTTTCCATAAAAAAAAGAGAAAAAAGTGGCAATTATGAAACCATGAAAATTTGTCATTATCAGAAGAACAAATGCTTACAATATTGTAAGTCTTACCTGGTACCTACTGCTGAATCCTGATGAGTGGATATAATCTTGTAATTGGGTAAAATATTTTAACCATTGAAAGTAAGGTTAAATTAAGGATGAATTGTTTAATAGATTTACTTCATCAATCACTCATTCGGCCAGCAACCTTGCCCAAATTTTACTTCCCATTATTGTCCGTTCCGTTTTATTAATCAACTTAATACTCTCTCGCCCAGCCCACCCAAACTTTTTTTTTTTTTTTTTTTTTTTTTTTTTTTTTTTACCTTGACGGATCTGGCTCAACGAGCCAATCTTAAGACCAGTTCATCTACGCCTATTACAACCCAACCTGCAGGGAAGAGAAGCCTTGATTTTCCATTGATGCGTTGACGGGAATGGATTACGGCACTTTGAGATGGTAACAGCCCGATCTACAAGGCAAAGGGAACCCACCACTGACCTGTTGGAGGACGGGTGCAGAATGGAACAGTTCGTCTTTTACTTCCTTGGTGTCACTGAAGTGTCGACTTTCATGTCTTGAAGATGATAATAGAAGTTGATATAGTTACGAATAAGTGCCTGATACTCAAAAAGATGGTATCTTCAAAACACCACCGGCTCTGAAGAATTTAGAGGTCTTACGAATATGAAGTATATCGAATATATCCCAGAATTAGATTAAAACCACGCGAAGGCGTCGTTGATGAACGTTTGAGAGATTTAAAGAATTTTGTAAAGGATTTTGCTTACATAGGTACAAGTAAACAGTCGAAGAGAGGATTTTATTTTTATTTGGTATTGCTCCTCAACGTTAACTTGTGGTCTTTATGTTTTCATAATTAACTCGAGAAAAAAGGCCATGCGTCATTATATGGCTGAGATTCAGCAACAAGTGATTAACTCCAGAATTTCTCTTAACAAAATTTAAATGATTGCAGTCTGAAATAAAAAAAAATTTAAAAATTAAAACCAGGCCAACCCAGAAAGGAAGCCCGTGTTCGAATCAAACTACAAATACGAAAATATTGTTATTGTTGACTTTTGATATTTGTTGCGAAGTTCTTGTGTTTACAATGTACATTGGTTTCTTCTTTTATAAAACTGCGCCTGTTTTTGGTAGACTTCGTTTTCTTTATTATCGATTTTATGGAAATATCAAAATATTTGTTTATTCTTCCACGAATATTATGTTTTCGAGTTTTGAAACTAATTACGAATTAGTTCAATGACTGTGCGGGCATAGCATTTGATTTTGTGAAATCTTCGTTGCAACCTCAGGACCCCTTGGTTTTACCTCAGGACCCCTTGGTTTTTTTCATAAGATATTTTGTTTATAATTATAATGATTCATGACCGATAATATCTTAATGACAAACATTATTTGAAGGTAACTGTTATTCATAAGCATTATACATACGTTGGATACCACTTCGTAATCGACATATCGCTAGCATCACTGAGAAACTTGACATAAATTTATATTCATCTCTAGAAACGTAAACACTTTGTTATTTGGAGGAACGACCTCCTGTATTCAAAAATGGAATCAAAACATATCTGAAGGGGACGAATGAATAATCACATTCTTGTTTGTTTTCCATTTATCCCCAGAAAGGAAACCCCGGTACTTAACGTTTGACAGAATGTTATATGTGGGGGGGAATGTTTTGTGCACTTATCTTATCAAAATATTTCAATCTTTATTTGATATGAATTTAATTAGGAATTTAACCAAAACACATATATTGTTACGCTTCTGCGTATTCGATAAATTTGGTATTGTAATTAAATCCTTAATTACGAGGGAAATTTGTATTCAGCAATTGATGCAAATATTCATTTACCCAAGAGGTTTAAACTACTCCACTTTGTAATGCTTGAAGTAGATATATAATGGAAATGAAGAAGCAAAACATTGTGTGTGTGGGTGTGAGAAAGAGAGTGAGAGAGAGAGATAACCTAACATTATAAAAATTCATCATTATTAAAGTAAAACGTCTGTAATTTCACAGGGCAAAGACCTGCTTGCCATCCATAAATGCGTGGTATTAATAACATCTAAGTTAGATCATCTGCAGAACCTAGTATATTAATTTAATTATTTCCCTTAATTCCAGCTGAGAGCTCAATTTCGAATTGCGGCGAAATCCATTTAAAAAAAAAGGAGGCAGACGAAACGAAATGACATTTTTCTAGACGACAAAATGTTTTGTTTTGTTGTCCATTATGAATATTGAATTTTGTCGGCGTCGGTTAATCCTTTAAATAGCTTTTTCATAAAGCTGTGATTAGCCGGAAACCCAGAGGCTTAGGAAATTAACATAAGCGTCACGTCTGTTTAATCTGTGTCGCACTCAGACCCCGTTTTTCCACGTTTGTTTTATGCAAAGAATTGTGTAATTAAATTCAATGCGTTCTAAGTGGTTATTGCGTTTCTGGGAAATGCATATGGGACTGAGCTCTCTCTTGAGGGTTTTTATTTCGTAGGCTGTGTGAGAGTATGTAGGTGTATGATATTCATTTAGATATAAAGCAGGCATGCTTAGGATGTTAGATTATTATTATTATATTTGGAAATGTAATAGTATATAAGCCAAGGTATTATGCACATGTTACTGCTGTCACACCTTGACTTCGCTGAATGTTAAGGTAATATATATATAAATATATATATATATATATATATATATATATATAATATATATATATATATATATATATATATACACGTGCTAAAATGAAGAGAATAAAGACCAGTTCCTACATACCGATATTTAATAGAAATAATCAAGAATTCGGTTCGATGGCAACTTACACATTTTTTTATTCATTCGTTTTATTACTGCTGAATTTTAAGCCATTGCACTGCACCTTAAAACTGTATAGAGCATAATGTCGACGCAACTTCCAGATAAATTCTAAGAGTGGAAATTTTTAAAGAATGGGTAGCATAAAGATTATATAAGTAGAAAATATCAAAAAAACGTAGAAAATTTGCGAAATGATACGCAATTGGTCATTTTCAGGAATTGAGGATTAAGTAAATAATAAAGCCCAATAAGTATCGCTTTTAAATTTAAAGTATTATGCAGGATAAATCGGTAGGAATGAAAACAATAATCAAATCTGATAAGAGAAAGGACCAAAGTGACTCCGGCAAGGCTGCGCAGATACTGGGCTGGAACAATCTTCAACCCTCTTCTGAAACAAGCGCTTCGCATGTTCTATTTCACCTGACATGGCTTAAAAATGACGTGTTTGTAAGTTATCTACTTTTTCGTACTGAATTTTTTTTTAAAGCAGGTGAGCCCTTTTTCCCCATAAGTTTACCTACAAAAGTGGTCTCAGTGGGGTTTTTACGGATATATATATGCCCTTGTTTTTATTAATATTGTTATCGTCGTATGTTGTTACTTTTAATATTGCTATGACTTCGAGGAACCTGGATATTGTTTGATGGAAAATAAATAGAATTATAATAAAGTTCCTGGTTTTCCTCCTTTGTTGTTTTTGCCGTTAAATTGCAAGGAAATCTCGATAACTTTTTTTGTCATAGCCTTGCTTTTGTTTAGTTTCCACATTTTGCCATACGTAGTTATGTTTTTTTTATTTTTTTTTATTTGTGGATTTATTTGAATAGTGTGGATACATGCTAGTGTGTGTTTCTTTTTGTTAATACATATATTCTTCATAATTCTCTCTCTCTCTCTCTCTCTCTCTCTCTCTCTCTCTCTCTCTCTCTCTCTCTCTCAGATTCATTGAAGACCGTGTTGGCCCTTCAGCGGTCAAATATGAAATTTGAAGTTAATTTCCCTTCCCTTATTCCTAACATTCTTATCTTTCTTCAGCTGGTCCTCTTTTCACACTCCTTTGGGGATGTCCCTAATACCCCAATCTGTATATCACCTCCCATCTACAATTGTTACCATGTGTGGCGGGGAAGGGGTGTTGTGGGGGAGGGGGCAGGCCTGAGGGTGTCGGGAGACAGTGCCTAGTATTTCCATTGATCCGTTGACAGGAATGGATGACGGCACTTTGTGCCGGAAACAGCCTGATCTGGGAGACAATGGAAACCCACCAATGACCTGTTGGGGAGACGGACACATACTCTGTCAGCTGGTTTTTTCCCTCTTTTGGTTTTCTGCTTCTCTTGTCACTTCTTGGGCCTCGTGAGTGTCCGAGTTCTGAGATGTGAGAGGGGGAGTGAAAAGTGGGGTTCCTTGAAGTTTTTCTCATTTGGGGAAAAGGTCAGTGGGACGCGTTGTTTATGTTGATCCAATGGCTTCCCAGTGTAGGTTTTATTCATGATTATTTATATAATGAAAGTTGCAACTATTCTTATGCATATGTAGATACTTATGTACAGTACATTCGTATGTATATGAATCCAATGAGACCATCCTACTTGTATAAGTTCTGGAAAGGTCTTTTTTTATATGAAGAACTTTATTTCCTACATATAATAATTTGATTTAAGAGTAAAATGCCATATGATGCTCGAGATTTGAAAGGTCATTCATCCTAAGGATATTTGTGATATGAAGTGCGGTCAACTTTTTTGTTCTGTGGATGACCTTTAAAGTATGTGGGGGGGGAGGGCCGGTTAACCAACAGTCATGCCAGCTATTAATGATTCGCTGACAGGTTGCAAATGAAATGGGTCTTGTTATATATACATGAGAGGGAGAATAAAAAGGCCGTAATTTTAATTTTCATTTTTTTTTTTTGTCAGTAAACGCTGTACAGAAAAGCCATTCCATTTTCGTTTTTAATAATTTTCAATTCTTATAGGTTTTTTGTCAGAAAACGGATTATAGATGTCAGAAAACGCTGTACAAAAATAAAATCCGTTCTCTTATCACTGAATACTTTATAATTTCTTATTAAAAACAAATTTAAATCTCAATCGGGAATCAAAATGCTCATATACGAAACTGTTCTCATTGCTTCCGCTACATATTCTGTATAGACCTGTTCCTGTTTCAAATCCCCTTTTATAAAATTTAAATTTCGTTAATTTCCTACTTCACATCCCCTTCTATTCATTTTAATTTTCGTTAATTTCCTGTTTCAGATCACCTTTATAAAATCTGATTTTCGTTAATTTCCTGCTTCAGATCCCCTTTTATAAAGTTTAATTTTCGTAAATTTCCAACTTCAGATACCTTTTATAAAATTTAAATTTCGTTAATTTCCTGCTTCAGATCCTCTTTTATAAAATTTATTTTTCGTTAAATGAATTACTCTAAAAAAAAATTAAAATATATGCAATCATTATTCCATTTACTTTTGTTACTCCAGAATATGCAGTTTTATTAGTGAAGGTTAAAAGTAATTTTAACCCTTATAACTGATTAATTCATTACAGCAATAACTGTTTTTGCCGAGAGCATTAATAAACATCAGCTAGCATTATAATCCGGCCTTTCAGGGAGCAAATGAATACAAATATTTATTTCAGGAATTTGCTCTCACACAATGCTAGTTATTGGTGAGAGCTAAAATAAAAATTAACATGTGAAAATTTAGGCTCTTTATAATAAAGAATAATGAGGGGGGAGGATTTTTTCCCTTAAGCGTTTTGCGAATATGGTAGGATATTTAATCATGAGACGAAATGGCAGTAGTGAGTAGATAAGGGTGAAAATGTTTATAAAGAACCGCTAAAATAATAATAATAATAAGAATAATAATAATAATAATAATAATAATAATAATAATAATGAATTATTATTAATTATAATTATTTTTTTTTTTTTTTTTTTGCTGGTACTATCACAGGTCCTCCAATTCGATTGGGTGGTATTTATAGTGTGGGGTTCCGGGTTGCATCCTGCCTCCTTTGAAGTCCATCACTTTTCTTACTACGTATGTGCGCCGTTTCTAGGATCACACTCTTCTGCATGAGCCCGGGAGCTACTTCAGCCTCTAGTTTTTCCAGATTCCTTTTCAGGGATCTTGGAATCGTGCCTAGTGTTCTTATGATTATGGGTACAATTTCCACTGGCATACCCATATCCTTCTATTTTCATTTTCAGCTCTTGATTTTTATCCACCCTTTTTTCCTTTCTTTCTCTTAAACAACTCTGGTGTCCCATGGTATTGAGTGATAATATCTTGATTTTGTCTGGTCTATTTGCACGTATCACCCTATCTGTTCTGATACCATAGTCCCAGAGGATCTTTACCTGATCGTTTTCTATCACTCCTTTAGGTTGGTGCTCGTACCGCTTATTATAGTATTATATTATTATTTATTTATTTATTTTGCTCTATCACAGTCCTCCTATTCGACTGGGTGGTATTTATAGTGTGGGGTTCCGGGTTGCATCCTGCCTCCTTAGGAGTCCATCACTTTTCTTACTATGTGTGCCGTTTCTAGGATCACACTCTTCTGCATGAGTCCTGGAGCTACTTCAGCGTCTAGTTTTTCTAGATTCCTTTTCAGGGATCTTGGGATCGTGCCTAGTGCTCCTATGATTATGGGTACGATTTCTACTGGCATATCCCATAATCCTTCTAATTTCTATTTTCAGATCTTGATACTTATCCATTTTTTTCCCTCTCTTTCTCCTTCAACTTCTGGTGTCCATGGTATTGCGACATCAATGAGTGATACTTTCTTCTTGACTTTGTCAATAAACGTCACGTCTGGTCTGTTTGCACGTATCACCCTATCCGTTCTGATACCATAGTCCCAGAGGATCTTTGCGTGCTCGTACCACTTATTACCGTTTGATATGATGGATGCATCATTCGAATTAATTTTATACTATTTCTTCTCAGTGTTCTCCATAATTCCTATTTCTTTTATGTTAATATAGGATCATTTTTGTTCAGTAATAGTATAAAATAGAAAAGAATTTCAGAGAAAATTGAGAGGAGGCAGAATAAAATTAACTCGAGTGATACATGCAGAAACGGCATATTAAAGTACACCTCATATAACTCATTAAAGAATCATTCACTTTCCTATTGAAAAAGCAAATAATTCGACATCTCACCACAGTCTTAGATCATAGAGTAACCTGAACAAGTCCCCAGTATCGAATTCGACGATGTCAAATACCTTCAGAAATTCATTTTGTAATTGAGATACACATTCCATTTAAAATCAAAACAAAAGTGAAATAAAGCAAAGAAGCCCCATGGGCCATAAACCTCGTCAAGTTAAATGAAACGTGCGGAAAGCGTCCAGGGATAGATTCTGGAAAGGCCAGGAGCCTGTTCCAGTCATCTGTGACACGCACGCTGCTCGTCAATATATGCATAGCCTCTTCCAGGTCAGCATTAACTTTTATTTCATTGCTATTTCTTCTTTGTCTTGTCTGAAATGTAAAATAATATTAATTTATATTTGCGGCTGACTTATAACTCTTCAGATCCCAAGTTATTGAATATTACTATGTGCATAGCCTATTCCAGGTCAGCATTTTTTAATTTCTATTTGCATGTCATTTACAATTCACCCGCTCCTAAGATATAGAATATTGCTAAATGCATAGCCTCCTCCAGGTCGGCATTTACTTATATTTCCCTATTGTTTCTTCTTGACATGTTTTAATTGTAAAATAATATTTATTTCTATTTGCAGTTCACTGAAAACTAACCAGGTCACATCTTATAGAATATTACTATATTTCTATTTCCATGTTGTTTCTTCTTTGTCTTTTCTTAAATGTAAAATGTTATTCATTTTTATTTCAGTTGACTTCTCTGCTCCCAGGTTATAAAATATTGCTTCATTTTCCTTCTTTCTTTTTCGGGTTTGTTTATATTACTTTTCCTGGTTAGAGTTTTGTTGCCTATCAAAATCATTCACTTTCCTTACGCTTTATTGTTCCTTTTTTCTCCGCATTCTTTCTTGGCCATTCCCCTTTCCATCGTCTGTTAAAGAAATACTATACATCCTAACTGTCACTGTCACCTGAATTTTAAGGTTTATTTAGTTTTAATTTTTTGTGATGTCCATTTGTAATTCCGACATACTTATTCGGGTATTGGCCACGTTTTATTTCACTGTAATTGATTAGTTTCTGCTCACGTGCTGTGTAAACTTTCTTAGATGCTGATCATTATATGCTTAACTTTTTTAACTTTGTTCCTAAATATGATGCAAAATATCAAGTTCTGTTACATTTCCAAAAGCTCCTTATGTCTTTTAACTAGTAATACAAAGTTCAAAAAGGCAGTCACAGGGAAGGAAGGAGGATAATGAACTCAGAAATAAGAATAAACAATAGCTGTTTATTATCTCGTGTATTTTGTTACATACGCATAGAAAGCTGGTGTCCAAATATATATGCATCAATGACGAATATGTATAGTCTTAGCCGATTTATAGTTTCAAAGAATTACTGCTGTAGAAAACAGTAGTTTTATTAACGTCAAAGATAAGAGTAAAAAGTAAGGTTGTCAGGCTTACCGCTGCCTTTTGTGTCGAAGTGACAAAGTGTTGTTATAAACAGAAATATTTATCATTCAAAAACTCAATCTTAAGAGATCCTAATTTAAATTACTGATACCTGTAATTTAGTTGATTAATATGATACTTGCCATTAAATACAATTAAATATCAGTTAGGGAAAAAATAATGTTGCTTCATAATTGGCTGCTGACATTCAGTTTCTATTTGTTCATGATTTCTATAGAATGTCCACTTGGGAGGACATGACCTGAAGCATTTCATAATTAATTTAATTACCAGTTGCACGTGACCTACTTTGCTAGTCTTTTTGGGGAAGTATAGGACGCTTTTTTTATTTTATATTAAATTTATATTCTTGACATTTTTCGATGAAAAATGGAACAGACATGACATTTCAGCAAAATAAATAACAATGTTATGAAAACCGTGCCTATTCGAAGATGAGTAAAGCATGAAAAAGATGTACATTGAAATCACGAGAGTATCAAAACAAATATTGAAAGTGAACGGTGGAAATATTTTTATGTTTCTTCCATGTCTGGTTAAACTTTAAATATTCTTGTTTTCTAAGTTTTAAAATTTTGCTAAGATAAGTATATACGTATGTATATATACAGACACAAACACACACAACATACACACACACACACACACACACACACATATATATAATATATATATATATATATATATATATATATATATATATATTATATATATATACATATATATACGTACATACATACACACACACAAATATATACATATATATATTATTATTATTATATATATATATATAATATATATATATATATATATATATATATATATATGTGTGTGTGTGTGTGTATATTATATATATACATATATATATATATATATATATATATATATATATATATATAATATATATATATGTATATATATACATATATATATATATACATATATATATATATATATATACATATAATAATATATATATATATATATATATATATATATATATGTATATATGTCCGTCTCTCTCTTTCTCTCGTACAGACATATATATATATATATATATATATATATATATATATATATATATATATATATATATATATATATATATATGTTCTGTACGAGAGAAAGAGAGAGACGGACAGACAGAGAGAGAGAGAGAGAGAATGATTTAAAAATTATCGGTATCTTTCGTTGAAACTTACGAAATCTGAAATGTCGAGACTCAAGTGAAGTCATTCAAGCAACAGCATAGTATGGAAATTTGTGAAGAAATGCAGGGCTTTGGAACTGGCCTTCGTCAAATATTTTTTAATTGCCTAATTATGAAGTGAAATGAATAGCAACAATGGATACAGTCCTTGACACACGAAGAACTACAGTCCAAAGAATAAATTTTCTTAATGTAGGTTTTTAAGCATTTTTTTACAGTAAGAAGACTCCAACCCAGATTTGTTTTAGAGCAAGAAGTAAAATTTTCAATCTATGATTTTTTTTTCTTTATTATTTTATAGAAATGAGTGCGTATCCTTTATTTTTGGCAAACAGAAAGGACTGCCTCATTCACATATGGTATGACGTGCATTCTGTTTTTAACAAATATATGTATGATTTCACTCGAGCCTTTCTATTTTCCATTTATTTTATTTTTCTGTTTTACCTCTTTGCTGTTGTTGCCTAATCCCTTGCTATTATTTTGCTGAATTCTTTCGACTGTAAAACCAGTGCTGATAGCATATTCGAGTAATTTCTACCTCATCCTCTTTTTTTGACATAACTTTTGTTATCCTTTTTTCCCCCACGTTTCCTCTCATGTCTGTTCTCATGCAGTCTTTCCCTTCCCTGATATTCGTTCCCTCTCGATTTTTATCTGCCTCGCCCTTCTTTTCGCTTTTCGCCCGAAGATCAGTGGCATTTATCCCTTTGGTCGTTTAATAAGAATTGTCAGTCTTTAATTCTTCAATTTTCTCAGGATTCTTTTGTTGTCGAATTTCTTCCAGGTGATAATCTATTTCGGTTGTTATTTTGGGCCTCATTGTGACCCTTCGTCAAATTACTATCCCTGTATTATAATATTTATCTTTCCTACTTCTACCATTGCCAACAGAGTATTTGGTTCGACTAGGAAAAATATGTAGAAGCCTAAAGAAGATATTGCAAATCTTTGCCAATCTGATTTGCATATTTACCCCAGTATTCCTCGTTGTTCAAGTTTTCATTCGTTATTGAAAATTACATTTAAAAAAACAAAAACAAAAAAAGAAAAAAAAATCCAGGATCCAGATCCCGACTGAGAACCATTCCAAAAACAAGTCAGTTGGATGAACAAACTGATTCGAGGGCCTTTGTTTTTATCATGCTTCGTGTAGTCGCTTTTAAAAGGTTATTAGTTGAATAATTTTTCCTGTTATATTCAGGTACCATTCTCGTACGTAGTGTTTAAGCGAGAATGAATATTTGCCTTTCCAGTTTTGCCGCCTGGATTGACTACTTGTTGCACAAGTTTGGCAACAAGAGATTGGAAGATGCTGGAAAACGAAAACGTGTACGTACGGCATCGCCTTCAAACATGAGCTTCATCTTTGATTCTGTAATCAGGGAATCCGTAACAGGAAGAGAGAGAGAGAGAGAGAGAGAGAGAGAGAGAGAGAGAGAGAGAGAGACCTATGATAACCTATATTTAGTACCAAGGATAAGGAAGAGTCATTACGCGATAAAGAGTGAAGTATATAACATCCTATCAAATCTTAAAAGAGAAATATAATCCTTCTGAAAGCTACCCCTACAAACGGGCCCTCCCCTTAACACACACGCACACACACACACACCCCATTTCATGAAGGCACTGAGATCGTCGTGGCTTGAGGTTGTAGTTGTTTCATTCGCTATGTAAATGAGCCTCACATCATACCTTACCGTTACAGTGTTAGCAGCATTAAGTGACACTGAGGCCTGAGAAACGACATATCGAGCATCTTTGTCAAACTTTATCAGATGAGTTTTTTTCTAGTCTTCTGTATGAATCAACAAAATTTTAAGAGATAATGACAAATTCGAGAGCAGTCAGAAGGTTGCTTCATAATTACTTTTTTAGAGCAGTGCCCTCTCTCTCTCTCTCTCTCTCTCTCTCTCTCTCTCTCTCTCTCTCTCTCTCTCTCTCTTTCTCGTTGGAAATGTTTTCTTTCTTTCTTTCTTTCATTCATACTAAAGCTCCTTTCAACCCTTACCTCTCCTCCCTTTACTTCGTCAGATTTAATACTCGCATTGCTTCTTTTGAGCGATAAAAGCCAAGAAGCACATATATATAAAAGAGACAAAGTAAAAGGCGTCTCTCTCTCTCTCTCTCTCTCTCTCTCTCTCTCTCTCTCTCTCTCTCTCTTTGGGGTTATCATGAGTCTTATCTCTTCCTCCCACCTTCAAAGCATTTTCCCTCTCTTTCTGAGCGTTCTCTCAGAATGTATTTTACTCTTAAGTAGTTGCCTGCGTACGTCTACAATGCTCTGAAGACGAGATAGCGTGAGAGTCAGGACAGTTGCCCAAACCTCTAAAACAAAACAAAAATTCATATCTGGAAAAAATTTCATATCTTGACCCCCCTTCCCAACCTCCATCCCCCTGCCATTTCGTTAATGACTTCCCCCTCTAGAAATCGCGTAAGGGAGACAGAAGGAAATTCTTCAATGGAGTGACTGTGAGATGAATCCTTCGATGTTGGTGGACTATTTATGACGAAAAGAAGGTTATTAGAACACTACCAAACGATATTCCTTTGTGCCCTCTCCAGAATTAAAACAAACACAAGGAAAACATTCACTAAGTAGGTAACATTTAAGTATATGAGGCGTTTACATTCGTTGTTTATTAATAACTGCAAATTATCTTCCTTAGTTTATCACTCGAATACTAGACTGGCATATCTTAAAAATCCCAATGAGCTAAAACCCAAGTCTGTGCAATAAGTAGCTAAAATGCTGAAAATTCAGTCACCCATTACAGTATCTCTGATAAGTAACGAAGGCACTTGTGCTCGTAACTGAGCAGGGGTCTCTAGACTATGTGCCGTGGTCCACATCCGGCCCTCCACATGATTTCATCGGACCCGCAGCTAATATCCAAAAGCCATATAAATCCGTGCTGTACTAGCCGCAGTCAGTCATTTGAGGATCGAGTGTGGTGGCAGTTAGTCGTCTTCCATCCCTTGTGTTGGTGGTGTCCTTGGAATTACCATTTTCATGTTTAAATTGCCCAGTTTTCTTTTGAATATTTCCCATTTGTTTTGCTTTGGTTTGAATTCGTATAATATTTGAAACTGGCGCTTCATATATTATTTCGGTGGCCCTCAAAGATGTGCAAAATATATAATATAATGTAGCCTTCATACCAAAAAGTTTGAAAACGGATTTGTTCAAGATAGAATTTTTATCAACCTATTAGTAGCAAAGGGTAGAATTATTATCATTAGTTAAAACACTACAATGGAAAGGATGAAAATACATCAACATCAATGATTTCATTCTTAGTTTACAGAATATACCCAAAGAAATAACAATTATCATTTCCATTTAGAGTAAATTATATTATGCTCTCTGAGGCCACATAATGCATCATGCCCAATATCAAGTGAGATTAATGTTTGTCAGCTCGATGCCTGCCTTTACGACGATGTAATAATATAAGAATTTTAAGAGATAAGTGGGGCGGCATTCCTCGGCTAAATATGACGTAAACTATAATTGTTTATCATTTAATCGAGTAAAGCAGTTGGGACACGTTAATAGCTGCCATAAAGGATGAATGGCAGAAACCATCCAGGTCCAGAAATTGCATCTGAAATGCCGAATTCGATCAAGAATTAAGCTTTTAAAGAGAGAAACCTAAGGATGGTTTACAGTCAGTTCCTTAAATACTTCTTTCAGTCAGTGAAAGTGGCTCAGTCCTAACCGTGTTTCAACTTAATTAGTTTATTAATCAATTTAATTAATCTACTTACATTATTAATGTGTTAATTTAATTAATTGATATATTTTTTTTCTTTTTTAATAAGTGAGATATCTACTTTCTGTATTTCTGTTATCTCCTCTTCTTCCTATTGAATACCATATTCTTTGGAAGTTTGAATTTCAAGTCAGTGGCCCCCTGTGGGCCTGTTCCATACGAATAAGTTCATCTTCTGAATAATAATAATAATAATAATAATAATAATAATAATAATAATAATAACCTGGACGCGTCCTTCGTATCCACCCTGGGGAGAATAGTACGTAGCTGAGCTGCTCTAGGTGACACGAGTTCCTCGTTGGACGTGTCGGTTACGTGCTCGACTACCGATCTCAGGGCCCGGGTTCGATTCCCCACTCTGCCAACGCGAAATCAGAGGAATTTATTTCTGGTGATAGAAATTCATTTCTAGATGTGGTTCGATTCCCACAATAAGCTGTAGGTCCCGTTGCTAAGTAACCATTTGGTGCCTAGCCACGTAAAAATATCTAATCCTTTTGGGCCAGACATAGGAGAGCTGTTAATCAGCTCAGTGGTCTGGTAAAACTGAGATTTCCTTAAATTTCTAGGTGACACGAGAGTTGGAAAACCCAGCCCTGCTCTGATGAGAACTATAAGACGGGAGAAGGGTTGTGAGCGGAGATTAGTGGAAGTGAAACCACAGGAAAGACATGATTGGTGGAATTTCACAGAATCCCTTTTGCGTCGTACGGCGTTTGAGGCGATAATGATGATGATGATGATGATGATATGGACCCTTTTAGTCAAAAATTACTCTCCAAGTCATCAAATAAAATGATTTCAGTCGAAAATTATTCTCCTAAGAAAAGGAGACTTCTAGAACAATTTTGCTGGCTGAAGCATAATGTTTGCAATAATCTCTCATTACATAACTACTTATACTTGCCAATGAAACCCTTTTTTCTTAGCAAGGCAAGATAGCGATCCAAGAAGACAAAAAGAGAACTACAAAAGTACATAGGAAGATATTTTGATCGAATGGTTTATTTAGAGTGAACTGTCATCAAATGCCAGTGGTCACTGATAGCAGGGAAGTCAAGCTGAAATAGCCATCATTTTCAAAATAGTGATACCACGACTATTCTCAGTCGATTATTATTATAATTAATAATTAGATGAAACTTGTCAAGCCTAAAAGGGCCATTGACTTGAAATTCAGGCTTCCCAAGAATATGGTGTTCAATAAGAAGTAAGAGGAAGTAAAATGAAATAGAAAAAGAAGAGATAAACAAATTTAGAATTTATGGATCATCTTATTAACCAAGACGAGAATTGGACGCAGTTATTCTCTTTATGTATATTGCAATATTTTTATTGTTTCATTACTGCAGAAACATTGTTTTTCCGGTATTTATAATATGAGAAAAATAGGATCATTCTTTAATGATTAAAATAATAGATTTTGATTTGCCAGGCCGAATACAGCCCTCAGTTCAACAAAATTCTTGCTTTCATCTTAGAAGTCATAACTACTACTATTGTAAAGCTTGGAAGGGGACGCTGGAAGTTATCATGAGAAAAAGGGGGGAAAAAACGAGTTAACAGAGTATGCATCTGTCTCCCCAACAGGTCATCTGTGGTCTTCCATTGTCTCCCAGATCGGACTGTTCTCGGCACAAAATGCCGTCATCCATTCCTGTCAACAGATCAATGGAAAGACAAGCAGCGCATCCCTTGCCCTCCCCCTCCCCTCCCCTTCCAGCCACACAGGCTGTAGATGGGAGGTGCTACGTAAATTGGCTTGTTGATAAGGGATCGGATTGGGGAGAAGGGTGAACAAGGAAAGAAGGTTGGAGATGTTGAGAATGACGAAGAATATGCGAGGGAAATTATTGAGTAAATGGTCAAGATTCAGTAGTGGCCATCGCGGTAAATATTACGGAAGGTCACGGTCAAAGGAGGGTGAATTTTTAAAAATTGAATTAGGAGAGAAATGATTGGAAGCGAACCATAAGAAATGGAAGGCAGCAATTTAGGAGAAAATGTTAAAAGATATGAGTAGAGAAGATTTTACAATGTTATTCATTTATTTATTTATTTTTTATTTAATTTTTGTTAGGTTAAAAATATAAATCGGGAAGACAGTAAGTAAAATCAAGAATTATAATTGCTAATTGCTAACTTAATAGGAAAGGTATTATTTTCTCAAATATAGGGGTAATGCCGATTATGTCATTTTATTCTTTAATGGAATAATATCACAAAATCGTTTCTTTTTACTGATTATCTTTTCAAAAAATTGTATTGAGCTGAAACAATTAGAAATATGTCAGCTACTAATTTTTTTTTATTTACCGATGATATAACGCTATAAGAAAAATAGAAATAACTTTTATAAGAGAGCTTTAAGTACCTCAAAAATATCATAGAACGCTAAAACTCTCTCTCTCTCTCTCTCTCTCTCTCTTCTCTCTCCTCTCTCTCTCTCTCTCTCTCTCTGATGTTTTGCATCCTTGGCTTTATTCTGAAGCCTGAATTCATTGTATTTTCGACCAATTCCTAACCATTTCAAGTTTACCGCGCAGTAACCCGTGCGACATTTTTTCCATGCTTTCATCTTTTCTTCTGCGTTCCCCTTTACTTCCTCTTCTTCACCTCTCGTTCTTTTTTCCTTCTTTCTAAGCGTTTATATCATCTCTCTTTTCTCCGTCGTATTTGCAGATGATACATTGCCATTCTCCCCTTCTCTCGCTTTTTACCTTTATTCTTTATCGCATTCAGATATTCCTCGCCTCCCTACAGTCTGCTGTTTTCACGTTTTGCAGCTGCTCAAAATTGTTTACTTTTTTCAATTGCTTTCCTGTAATTAAAGTCTTCCTTGCACTGCACTGGCGGTACTCTTAATCGGCAAATAAAAGAAAAAAAAATTGAACTTGGGATCTAGGGTTTTATCAAATTATGTCTCTGCTGTGTATGCAGAGGCTAATGGGGCTTTCATTGCCATGTCCCCAGGTAGCACAGGCCGGAATGAACCAGTAACAAATAAAAAATGCGCCGAAGATTCCTGTACCGCATATAATGCTATATGGAACTGTCAGCCACGGGCCAGTGGTAGCCTGCATTGTTGGCAACTATAGTTGTGCCAGCAGCAAAATCATGGCTAAAATTTAACCGTAAGTAAAATCAAAACTACTGATGCTAGAGGGCTGCAATTTGGTATATTTGATGATTAGACGGTACATGATTGACGTATCGATTTGCAGCCGTCTAGCCTCTGTAGGTTTTAAGAGATGAGGACGGACAGACAAATAGCCATTTCAATAATTTTTTTTCAGAAAACTAAAACGGGGGAAAGGCGCCAGGAAAAGAAAGTAAGGCTTAATCTGCGAAGTAAGCGATACCCCTTCCTTTCGATCCAGGGGTATGAGGTAGAGAAACTAGACTTATAAAAGTAGGAAATACATTCTACTTTATATATTTTCTCTTATCAGATGCCTATTCTTCTTGCAGTGAGAAAACAGCTATACTTCCAGTTCATAGCAGGAGCCTTGGAATGTGTTTGCTGGCACCATGTTCTCAATAGCTCATAGATATAGCCATCGTTGACTAACTACCGGATAGAAATTCACTGTTTAGATTAACAGAGAAGTTGTGGGTTGCTGTAACGGGGCATACCCGCTGTCTGCTTTGCTGCTGCTGTTGAAGTTTTAGCCAGTCTTGCAATTGCCCGGGCTCTTGCTCGTTGAGAAGCCTGTAAGCCTGGATATTTATATCAGTATTAAGCCAATCTGGATCGGGGGCAGCTCTAGAGACAAGCCAGGACAGTACTAGTAATTAAGACGTTAATAATGCTGATACATACAGCACACACACACACACACACACACACACACACACACACATATATATATATATATATATATAATATATATATATATATATATATATAATATATATATATATATATATATATATATATATATATATATTAGCGAATACCACAGGAAAATGATAGTCAGAAATCCAAGCGCTTTCGTCTTTACTAAGATATTGTCAAGAAACGAATGAAATACAATTGGAGAGAAAGTTATCAGGTAAACAAGATAAAAAATATCAGATGTTTAATTGTCAAAAGGGTAAAAGTTAAAGAGATAATCCAGGATTATCAGATATCACACGGTCACAAACCTAAACATAGATTTAACCCTAACAGAAACTACAAAGTATCCGTACAGTCCAAACATGTAAAAACTGAATATATTAATTTTGTTGCTTATATTTATCTACAACTTTTTTCATTATGAAGGCATCAAGTTTCAATAAACCAAGACTTAAATTTAGAACATTTCCATTATTTCACTTGATGAAACAAGATTCAATGATATTCCTTTTAACTGTGTCATTACATGGGATTAAGGCTCTTGCTTGACTCCAGTTAATAGGATAATCTAAATCTCTCATATGTACGAATAATGCATTCGATATTTGCCCAGTTCTAACAGAATATTGGTGCTGTTTGAGACGTTGTGAAAAAGAGATTTACCGGTCTGTCCGGAATAAGACTTTATCACACTTTTTGCAAAGAATTTCATATATGCAGCCTGGAAGATCTTTAGGAGAGTTTTTATATAGTGCCATCCATAAAATTCATTGCTGAAATTGAAAATAACAATGTCATCCCTTTCCTAGATGTATTAATACATAGAGAATCTTTCCAATGCAAATTCAGTATTTATAGAAAACCAACAAATAATTTAACATATGTACATTTTTATTCTGGCCACCATCTTAATATTAAAATTTCAATTTTTTCTTCTATGTTCCTACGCGCTTTGCGTATCACGAGTCCACAATACCTGGACCAAGAAATAGAATACATAAAAAAGATAGGAAACGATCTCTGCTACCCACCTCATTTAATTGATTTATGTTATCAAAAAGCTCACAAAAGGTTTTATAATGTTGCTATTAATGAAAAAGAAATCCCTAAAAATGTACTTAGCTTACCTTATTTTCGTGGATTTGAAACCATAAAATCAATATTTAGATCGTTTAATGTTAATGTAGTGTTCTCTTATAACAATGCCATTAAAGATATGCTAATTAAGAATAGTCCCGTAACAAATAACAACATCATTTACAAAATTCCTTGTAAGGATTGCCCATCGTTTTTACGTTGGTCAGTCCAGTAAAAATAAAAATTTGTGTTCGGATTAAGCAGCATATGTATTTCAGTTAGAACAGCCCAGACTTCAAATGCACTGTTTATCCATCTGAGTGAAAAATCTTATTGTATTAATTGGGGTGATACCTCGGTAATTGCTAGATCTAATGATTATGTTTCAAGAAATTTGCTGGAATCGGCAATTATACAAATCACTAATCAAAATAACCTAAATCTTAGTCTGGGAATGTACCATTTGGACCCATATATTTGTAAGATGCTTATAAAGGACCTCAAAATAAATGAACAACGAATAAATTAGTCCCACATGTATATAGTTATTATTCCTTTCTCTTCATCTCTCCTCTCTCTCTCTCTCTCTCTCTCATCTCTCTCTCTCTCTCTCCTCTCTCTCTCTCTCTGGTTCGATATTCTCTCTCCCTCTTTCTCTTGCTCGATATATATATATATATATATATATATATATATATATATATATATATATATATATATATATATATATATATATATATTTTCTTTCGTCTTTTCATTAATAATAATTTTTGTTGGGAAAATTTGTGTAAAAAATAAAAATTCACGATATTAAATTGTATATGCTCCCGTGTTGTTTTCAAAATGTACTGTTTTTCTGGAAGAATCACTTGTTTACTGCGGGTATCCTTCAAGGTGTGGCTAGCCTATGACTC
>NC_087203.1:83831833-83839333 GCF_015104395.2 Macrobrachium nipponense | reverse complement strand
TTAGGGGAAAGTATCTGAGATATTTGTTTTTAAAACTGGCGAAAATACTTTTCAAAGTACCTGCTATTTACCCTTGGACTTATGAATACTTTTTCATATAGTCTCCCAACCCGTTAGCATTATTAATAGACATAAAATATATTTGAGAGAGAAATTCAGTTTATAAAACTTTCCCACGGATCACTAAGTACTTATATGACATACAATAATGTTATCCGGACATATTACATTCAGCCAATCACCATTAAGCTACCGCCCACTTTTATGCTACTTTTCGTCAGAGAAAGGAAAATAGTTTGAGTTCTAACCTATGTTGGATTCGTCGGAACCGATTGAGGATGCCTCTGTGTGTGTGTGTGTGTGTGTGTGTGTGAGGCGACCGAAGCCCACATTCTCTTGAATGCATTACTTACCCATTAAGCATCCAATACAGGGCACATATTGAATAACGAACCTTGTCCCTTATTAAGATAAAGAGGATATGATGGCGTGTCCGATGGTTAAAATTAATTTGGAATTTGCTGTTTGTTTCCATTTTCGTCGTGATGCTCTTGTGTATATGAGTACTTTAATTGGTATGTATGTATTTATAAGTAATAAATGCACGCATAGGTGATCCAGCAAAGACTGCCTGATTCGATTTCCAAGCGAGCTGTTATATTGTAGGCACTTTTTTTTTTTTTTTTTTGGAGACAGGAGCAGTGAACTATGTAATGGTGGTTATTTGGTTGCGATTGGTTGCCGCCAGTATTCTTTAGACCTTGGTCTGGAGAAGGGCAAAGGCGGCTAGCGACCTCATCGCCAAAAGACTTACGTCTTCGTATTCAAGGTCCCACCCCACACACCCCTTATGAGAAAAAGTTATGTTGACGTAAAGTTATTGTGGAAAACAAGCACACTCAGTAGCCCTGTCCCTCCTCCTCCGCCCATACTCCCGCCCCTTCCCCCTCCCTCGCCTTCCCTCTGCCCCGTGGCAAATAGGCAAATGTGTTGTGCTATACAATTATGCTCCAGTAATTGAGTAATACGCTGAACACTGTCCATTATCTGGCGCGAGTGGCAAATTACTTGCACTTCTACGCCCTGAACAAACATTTCGTCAGCAGATTATCGGTGTTTGTTTGGCGTTTGGCTTCTTTGTGCCTTGTCGCCACGGTCACCTGACATATGTCAGCTGCTGGGCTCATTTTTTATGGGTGGGTGTGTCTTTGTCAGTGAAAACCCCGAAAACAATAAAAAATAAGTACGAACCAATGAACACAAATCGGCTGTCTTTGTCAGAAGAGACTGTTAACGTCACTAGCAATGCTGGAGAAGAAACTTCTTTTGAACTTATAAATAGAGAGAAAGATAAGGAAATGTATTTTATAGCTTATATTCCATGGATGTATATGTCAATGTCCATGCACAAACGGAATCATTTTTAAGGAAAAGTTGGAAATTGAAGAGATTTGGATACCTTTGATTCATTTATAAATAGCTACACTTACAGAATGGATTTATTACTTGTATTGTTAGAACGTGGCGGAGGCTTGATAAATTCTATTACGGTGCATTATGTACAAATAATTTGTAAAACATTTCGTGTATTTTTGTAGCGTGGAATGAACTCACTGTTGATCTGTCAGAAGTCATTTTTTTTTCATGGAAATAAGACAGTAGGTATGGGAAACCTAATTAAATCTACGAGGATTAAGATAATCACCTTAGTTGAGGTCTGTAAGATTTCATATTTATCTATTTTGCATGGAAGTGACAGATTAAAAAATCAGCCAAGATGACAAATAAATTTTCGCCTTCGGAAAACAAGAAGATGGAAGCATAAATCTGAATACAGACAGGGTAACGTGAGTAGGCTAAACCTACTGAACTTACTCATTAAATGCGAAAAAGAACAATTAGGCAAATGTGTGAGGCTTAGGAAAAAGGTTATATAAAGCACAGACTAAACTTTCCGTCCAGCTTTCGTCACTTCGTCACTGGAAAAGCAAGAATAATAACGATGAATAAATGAGAAACATATACGTTTTAAAGCAAAGAATAAGATGGAAAAATACGAAATATATAAGTTTTAAAGCTAGGAGAAAGATGAAAGAATAAGAAAATAGAAATTTTGAAGTTATGTAACCATGAAATCAGAATATGGACAACAAATGAAAATAAACTCACAACCCAGTTTCCATCATTAGGAGATGTAGATGGAATATGAAGGAAAATATGATTAGAATAGGGACAAGGAAATCTGAAGAGACCTCTCAATCAATTTTCCTCATTAGAAAAACCAGAGAAAGAAAAAGAAGAAGGAGGAGGAGAAGAACTAGGTTTTCATCAATAGAAGATAAAAGTGAATACGAAGAAAAATATAATTGGAATAGTAAGAAGGAAATCTGAAGAAACTTCCCAACCAGTCCTCCTCCTCATTCGAAAAACCAGAGTCAGAGGAAGAAGAAGATTTGGAAGAAGAATTGGAAGAAGAAATCCTGGAACTGTGATTGTCGAGAGGCGCAAAATTCGCGGTTTAAAATCCCATCCCCCAAATCTTCTGAAACCGTGTCAGCGAGTGACGCCCCGTCAGGGATTATAATCTTGTAGGCTTGAGGTCTCTTAATCAACAAAAATGTCGCCGGGATTATGATTAATTAGCCCTGGCTGGAATCTGACGTTTTGATGATTTTTTTTTTTATTCATTCAGATTTCCTTTTTAAAGGTATTGCAAATTTTAGAATATTTATTTTATTATGAGAGGATATTTGATATAGGAAAAAAAAGTGTTATTCAGTATTAGAAAATTACAGAAGAAACATTCCTAATATGATTGATTTTATATGATTTATTGGGCTGACATTCGAGATTAATCGTGACCAATTGGCACTATTACCAGACCGCTAAGGTTTGTTGCTTCTTCTTCTTCTTCTTATTATTATTATTATTATTATTATTATTATTATTATTATTATTATTATTATTATTATTATATATGTCCAGCCGTCCTCTAATAATAAACAAGAACCTCAATATGATAAGAATATTGTTATATGTTATAGAACTATATTTATCCATATATGTAGAATCTACTGGTCCCTTTTTACCAGATTCATATGAAATTGTAATAGCCACAATGCCCTCTTAACTTCTTGAATTCTTTGCTCTTTTTTGGATATGCTTGTCACTACAAAACCTGAAGATCCAAGTTTAAAGAAATTTGAATAAGAAATTGTGATCTCCGGTCCTGGGAAAAATAAAATCACAATTTCTTCTTCAAATTTCTTTGAACTTGGATCTTCAGGCTTTGTAGTGACAAGCGTATCCAAAAAAGATCAAAGAATTCAAGAGGTTAAGAGAGCATTGAGGCTATTACAATTCTTTCCGTATATGTTTCCTCCGTGTATAACAAAGGTAGTGTAATATACTACACACACACACACATATATATATATATATATATATATATATATATATATATATATATATATATATATATATACTATATATATATATTATATATATATATACACTCCACGTTCAGACTTTCTGTCGTCCAACGTAGAGAGGCAACCTCTCGTACCACTGGCTCCTATATAAGGTTGCATAATGAAGGCATCTTGGTCAGAGCCTTTCGACGGTATGTATTGCCTGTGTAATATCAGGACTTGCTGTCTCGACCCTCCTCTCTTATTCTAACGCCATTCTTGACAGTATGGGAAAACGCATTAGAAATAAAAATTTCATGGCATAAGGAATTGCGTTGGAGTTATCTATAGATGGTGTGCAAGCATGTTCAGACTTGCCCATTTTAACCTTAAAAAAAAGTGGTATAGAAAGCAGGAATAATATAACGCATGTGCATACCCAATGCAGCTTAGTGTTATATAAGGGAAGTCGCCAATTTCTTGTTGGCGATTAATTATAGATCAGCGTGTAAAGTCGCTTATCGCTGTATAGGTATGAATGTGTTTGCATGTGTATGTAAGCACATTGCGAAAAACACGCAAAGTATTGTAAAAAAGAATTTACGTACGTTGTGATTTTAGAACACACGCGTGAGAAGATTATGTAAATATATATATATAATGTTAGTGTTTAGTGCTATGTATAATATCATATATTACTTCAGGGCCACTCACGGGGTATATATATACTTATATATATATATAACTCTTGTATGAGATTAACCTATGTCGCATACTTTACCAAGTGATCAGGAGCACAGATGGAAAGTGCTCGAAAATTATATGGTTGCAACGTTCAAATGGTGTTTTATGGCCCTTTTATCTTCTTATATATATATATATATATATATATATATATATATATATGTGTGTGTGTATGTGTGTGTGTGCATATATATATATATATATATATATATATATCTATATATATTATATATATATATAGAAGACTTGTAGGAGGAAATACTCTCAGGTGGTCCATTAAAATACATTTATTACAACGTTTCAAAACACAAAGGTTTCATTTTCAAGCTGTAAAGACATAAAACAATAAAATTAATATTTAAAGCACTAAATTACAAATAAAAGACATAATACATTATAAAAGACAAGATAATATATATATATATATATATATATATATATATATATATATATATATATATATATATATATATATATATATACTAGTTAGCAGAACCAACCATCAAGAGAGAAAGGGAGGACAGAAGTCAGAAGGGACAAACCAGAAATGACCGGCAACAGCTCACGTTAGGTAAAGAGTTGTCGAGGAAGACTGCGTGTTCAATTGAGGAACAAGCTGTTTAATAAACAAGGAGTCCAGAATTGTCAGTAGTTTGCCATTCGGTGCCCGTCCCAATATTTCAAAATCTTTGTATTGTATATTCAGCTTGCATTTTATTGGCATGTTGTCTGATATTAGAAATTCAGGATTAGCAAGTTTGTTTACCAGTTCTATAGCTAACGCCCTTATGGCAATCAATTCTGACCCTCAGTAACCTCTGTGTGGATCCCAGGTAGGTCCCCAGATTACATCTAGGGCAATTAAACTTGTATACAACACATGAGGACATCAAAGGGTCAGTTTATCCTTGAATTGACCCTTTGATGACGTCATGTGTTTGTAAACAAGTTTAATTGCCCCTAGATGTAATCTGGGGACCTACGTGGGATCCACACAGAGGTTACTGAGGGTCAGAATTGATTGCCATAAGGGCGTTAGCTATAGAACTGGTAACAAACTTGCTAATCCTGAATTTTCTAATATCAGACAACATGCCAATAAATGCAAGCTGAATATACAATACAAAGATTTTGAAATATTGGGACGGGCACCGAATGGCAAACTACTGGCAAATCTGGAGTCCTTGTTTATTGAAACAGCTTGTTCCTCAATTGAATACGCAGTCTTCCTCGACAACTCTTACCTAACGTGAGCTGTTTGCCGGTCATTTCTGGTTTGTTCCTTCTGACTTCTGTCCTCCCTTTCTCTCTTGATGGTTGGTTCTGCTAACTAGTTTTTTATATATTTTTTTTATCTTGTCTTTTATAATGTATTATGTCTTTTATTTGTAATTTAGTGCTTTTAATATTAATTTTATTGTTTTATGTCTTTACAGCTTGAAAATGAAACCTTTGTGTTTTGAAACGTTGTAATAAATGTATTTTAAGGACCACCTGAGATGTACTTCCTCCTACAAGTCTTCTATTTTTCGAGTTACTAGTAACCGCCATACCTCGGAACACTATATATATATATATATATATATATATATATATATATATATATATATATATATATAACGTTATAAGTTTTATGTGTGTGTGGTAGCCTATAAAAGATAGTAATCATCCAAATATCTGAATAACCAAGTAAACCAAATTCCCGGTTACCCTTCCAGCTGAGTTTGTAAACGCCGTAGTTTACTTGCCATGAAATATCCCATTAAAGGTAATTAAGTCGCAAATGATAATAAGACTGGCAAACTCATAATTTGTATCCGAGTGGGAAATCAGCCAACTCCAATTAGCCTCATTTCTATTCATATTAAAATTAAATCAATTTGCTCGGATTCGATTCGCGATTAGACTCTGCTTTGCAGTGTGTTCCGGTAACGCAATTAATTGTATGTCGGCGTTTTTTTTTTTTTTTTTTTTTTTTTTTTTTTTGTTTTTTTTTTTTTTTTTTTTTTTTTTTTTTTTTTTTTATATGAGTGTTGACGCTCCCCTTCCCAGCAACTATAGTAGATTTACATCAACCGTGCATTTGATGTCTAGGCCAGTCCCTTACGACGCTCCTAATTGGCTATTGATAAGCCAATCACAGGGCTGGAAACTCTCAGTCTCTCGAGAGAGTTCACAGGGGTAGGATCTATGTTCCTTCTCTCAGGAGAGTTGGAACATACGTCCTGTCTATGTGAACTCTCTCGAGAGACTGAGAGTTTCCAGCCTTGTGATGGGCTTATCAACAGCCAATCAGGAGCGTCGTAAGGGACTGGCCTAGACATCAGATGCACGGTTGGTGTGAATCCACTATGGCTATTTTTTCTGTTATGGAACTGGATGAACTGTTATTTCGTCGTCATTAGTTCTTATTTGCAGGTATTCTTATTTCTTTTAGTGATCTTCTTATTCTGCATATCTCGAATGTGAAATATTTTTTCTCAATAAATTTGTTAACTTAAGGATTTTTCTCAAGAGTTTTGATCAATTTTAGCATTTTTCTCAAGAGATTTTGGAAACGTTAGGATTTTTCTCAAAGAGATTTTAGAAACTTTACGATTTTTCTCAAGAGATATTGTCAACTTTAGCATTTTCCCAATAGATTTTGTGAACTTTAGGAATTTTCTCAAGAGATTTTGTGGAAACTTTAGGATTTTTCCCAATAGATTTTGTGAACTTTAGGAATTTTCTCAATAGATTTTGTGAACTTTAGGATTTTTCTCAATAGATTTTGTGAACCTTAGGATTTTTCTCAATAGATTTTGTGAACTTTAGGATTTTTCTCAATAGATTTTGTGAACTTTAGGATTTTTCTCAATAGATTTTGTGAACTTCAGGATTTTTCTCAAGAGATTTTGGAAACTTCAGGACTGTTTTGGGTTTTTGTTTGTTTATAATTTAAATACTTTTTATGGAAATTATTTTACTTTTTATAATTATAAAGCGAAAATTGCGCTTTAGAATGTTAAATGCCATTAGTAAAAGTTTAGAACAAGGATGAAACGTATAATTTGGTTATGTTTTATGTTTCCAAACATAACTTGATGTCATTATTTACCACTCTTGCTCACCAGGTATTAATAATTATAACTTGACCTATGTTTTGCGTAAAGTGAAAAATTTATTATGCAATTAAATCAAGCATATAAAGGTGTGTATATATATATATATATATATATATATATATATATATATATACATATATACATATATATTAATATATATATATATATAATATTATATATATATATTATATATATATATATATATAATATATATATATAATGTGTGCTTACCTGTTTGTTGT
>NC_087203.1:83821833-83826833 GCF_015104395.2 Macrobrachium nipponense | reverse complement strand
AATTACTTTAAAAACTCTTCTCCAAGACAACTTTGCGTATTTCATTTTTCTCCAGATAAAATCCTGTATTTCTTTTTCTTTCTTTTCTGAAATTGTTCATCATGCCTTTATCGATCAGAGATTTACCAAGTGACGGCGTTTCTTCAAGACATGAAAAACGAAGATAGGAAAAATGATCCAAGGAAGTGAGGAGGAATTTCAGACATGTATCTTTCTTGTTTACAAATACAAGACACACATACACAGATATATGTGTGCGTTATATAGTATATATGTATATATATATATGTATATATATATATATATATATATATATATATATATAATATATATATATATATATATATATATATTGAAGCAAATCAGCAGATAAGGGTCGGGTAAAGCCTAGTTTTTGCAACTCGGAAGGCACGAATCTAAATCTGCTTAATAGCCAGAGTTCAGGTTTTTATTATTATATAGTCAGTGATATATATAGTATATATATATATATATATATATATATCTAATATATATAGATATATATATATATATATATTATATATATATATATATATATATAAATTCCTTTTTCTACTTTTGAAGGGCTTTGTTCTGCAAGGGAAAATACTACTGATTCTTAGCAGTATAAACTATAAGTTTGTGTTTTGTGTGCATAGCTTTAAAATGAATATAAATATTTTGATGGATACTGCGCTACCAAACACAAACTTTGTAAAACGAAGGAAGAAATCTGGCAGTGAATAATTGAAACATCGGTGTTAGCCTTAGGAAATTTAGAAAAGTAACCTGTGTTCTGCAATAGATCAGTGTTACGATGGTGTAACTGTAAAGTGTAGTAAAACGCTCTGAGACAAAACTTGTAAAATCGTTTCATAACAGTAAAATGACCAAATGATAAAGAAACCATCAAGTAAATAAATCTTCATATGAAATGTATTTCATTTGAAAGAGATACATTTTAAAGTATATGAAATTCATAATATCAAAACGCGACCTAAGAATGTTTTTTTTCCTTTGCAAATTCGAAGTACTTCGGTGAAAAATAACTATGAACAGCAACACCATGTAATTTTTTCGTTTATTTATTTATTAATTTTTTTTTGTCGGCACTATTTATTTGGCACTGAGAACGAATACTCATCCAGTACTAATCAGTAAACCTCAGTAACTATGCAAATAGTCATTCATGCTTCTTTTGTAATAAAATTTTTATCGTCCCTTTTTTTTTTATTTATTTATTTATTTTTTGCAGAGTAAGTCAACATTCCTCTAAATTATTCGTACTCCAAAGCGTTTTGTTAAGTGATACATTTGATATTCACTACAGAATAAACGAAAAGTTCTACGTACTCACTTTTACAAATCCTTTTTCCCCTCAATGCAAAGAAATATTTGGCAATAAGTTCAAAATGTTGAAAAGGGCGCAACTGAACTGTCTAGCGGTGTCCATTGCCAGTTCTTCTTCCCCAACCAGCCCCATTTACAAAACTCTGTTGCATTAGGGTATCCGAAGGTAAATTGTGTACCTGTGGTGAAGCATAATTCTGGATTCTTAATCCCGTGGGATCACTGCAGAGCAATTAAGAGCAAATTGTCTCGTTTTTCGTAGTATTATATATTGCGTGCAGTTAGTAAAATAGAAATGAAGCCTCTGATGAAGATGGTATGAATGAATATTTAAATAATATGAATATAGTTTTTGTAGAAGCCAGGCTTCACTATAATTGGAAATCACCGTATAAGTAAATATTTCCAGAAAATCTGCATGGCCATGCGGTTTATAAAACTGAGGCAAATGTTCTTCCACTGATTGAAAAATCACGAAGAACAGAAAAATATGGAAATACTCTTTCATGTTTACTGAAATTAGCAGTGTGAACTGTATGATACAAACGCTAGGATATACATTTTTCCACGACTATGCTATATATATATAGATACATGTATAATATATATATATAATATATATATATATATATACATATTATATTATATATATATATATATATGTATGTATATATATATATCGATATATATATATATATATATATATATATATATATTATATATAGATATATATACACTAAGTACATGAAGGCAGGCAGGAACGCACAGGAATTTTACATTATGACAAATTTATTCCGACGTTTCGCAATACATTAATGCACCCTCAAGGAACTCTACAATCGATATAAATAGGAAGAAAACATTTACAGGTGTGGGCTCCAATTTTTATAGTTTTTTGTTTTTATAACTTTAAATTAGATTCTGTTTATACCCTCATCCATCGGGCACTGCTACTCACTTCAGACTGGCAACTTTTTCACAACGAAGTTACCTTCCTCTACAAATATTTTAATAATAACTATTTCCCTACCAAGATCACTAACAAGGTCATACAGAAATTACTCAGTAAAAAGTTTTCTAAGAGCCCTTTGTATTGTATTCTTCTAAAGAAAAACTTCAATGCATCTTTCCCGTGCATAAACTCTGACAGGCCTCACAATATTAATCAATGAACATTTAATTGCCCTTGATGTATACTTGATTCCGAATAATTCCCTTACAATTGGCTCCCTTTTCAGAGTAAAAGACCGGCTCTGCCCTTTGATGACGTCTCTGATGTGGTTTATAAGTATACTTGTCCTAGATGTGATATGGGAAATGATGTGGGATCCACGAAACGTCTTCTTAGGGTATGAGCCGACTCTCATAGGGTGGTTAGTCACAGAACAGAATGTCGCCTGTCCAACCCAGATGCATCTAATATGAGAAATCATTCTTTAAAATGTAAAACTCACATAGAATACAAAGATTTCTCTATAATTGGACAGGTCAGCTATAAAGACCTTTATTTTAGAGACTTTGAAAAGAAAGCAACTTGTTCCTGTTTTAAATACCCAGACCTCAGCTGTTCAACTTTTTTTAATCTTGATTTTGTTGTTTTTCTCAACGCTTGGTATTGTTTACTTTTCGTTTCTGCTTTTAGTTTTACTCTGCACTTCGCTCTAGCAGGTTAGTTTTTCTTTTCCTTTAGTTATTTATTTAATGATTTCATTTTTCTTTTAAATAAAGCCTTTTCAATAAACCTTGCTTAAGTGTAGATTATTGTTCAATATTATTGTCTTTTTTTATGTAATTTGTGTTTTAACCTAACTTATTGTGTGTTTTAAGTATGGTTTCCTGTTAAGTTGACTTATAGATAACTATTGCTTTAATTTTTATAATTTTTTTAAAAGTTTTTAAAAATTATTTTATTTATTTCTATCGTAGAATTTCTTGAGGATGCAATAATCTATTTCGAAATGTCCGAATAAACCTGTCATAATGTTAAATACCTGCGTGTTCCTGCCTGCCTTCATCTACTAAGTGTGACTTTACCGAGTGGCCTCCTGCTGATTTTGGCTATATATATATATATATATATATATATATATATATATATATATATATATATATATATATATATAATATATATATATATATATATACACATATATATATATATGTATATATATGTATACATATATATATATATATATATATATATATATATATATCTTGTATATATATGTATATATATATATATATATATATATATATATATATATATATATATAGTATATATATATATATATATATATATATATATATATATATATATATATATATATATATATATATATTCTTTAGGGTATTGATAATCTGTGAAAACATTCAGTCCTTATCTTTTGCTATGGTTTCTTAATTTTAAAGTAATATCACTAAGTTTTTTTATTCGTTGTATTTTTGCCGATCTCTCTCTAATTGAATAAAGGACTTATCTGTAAAGAAATTATTTTGATTAAACTCTGAATCTATCTACTGTATTTATCTTATGCTACAGCTTCTCAGTTTTAAGTAATATCACGGCAATATAATTTTGATGTAGGTTATCAGGTCGAGAATTTGGTGACCATTGTCTGGTTCCTGCGTGTTCGGTTATTGAAAGAATCTTATACATTTAATCACTTCTTTCCGCATGAAATTAGTTTATATCTCTTGAAGCGTTTTCATGTATTCATGCATGCATGTTTGGTCAGGCAATTCAATTTATGCATAAAAATATTTATATATATTCTTGGGGGTTGTGTATGTATGGTCAAGGAATTAAATTTATGGATGAAAAATGTTCATACTTATAGTGCTTGAAGTATGTATGTACGTATGTATGTATGTAAATACTACAAGAACAAGGAGGGGATTTGCTGAACTCTTGTCTAATGTAGGAAGGGGGAGGATCCTTTCATCTCAGCGCATAAGAGAGTTTGAATGGCTATATTCTCATGAATATCCTGTCAGGATTTTTAAACATATCATTTACAGTCTTTGGATTACTGGTAATGTTATGGCGAGATATTATTTTCTTTAGACTGGATGAATTGGGTTTTGCTTTTTGTATGAAAATAACGAAAACTGACAAAAATTGAAGGTGATCGTGTGCATAGTCTCTGAGGTCCGTTGATTTTATTCATTATTCGATGAAGTGGAGTTTCACGCTCATAAATATCGTGAATGACCACAAAATATTGTAATCGACTTTCGTTGAAAGCAGTGAAGCCATATCAGGTTAATTCTTGACAAAATTGCTTGTGACTATAGTAGATTCACATCAGCCGTGCATTTGACGTCTAGGCCAGTCCCTTATGAGGCTCCTGATTGGCTGTTGATAAGCCAATCACAGGGCTGGAAACCCAGTCTCTCTCGAGAGTTCACACAGGCAGGATGTATGTTCCATCTCTCCTGAGATGTTCGTCTTCAGGAGAGGTGGAACATACAACCTGCCTATGTGAACTCTCAAGAGAGACTGAGAGCTTCCAGCCCCGTGATTGGCTTATCAACAGCCAATCAGGATCGTCGTAAGGGAAGGGCCTAGACATCAAATGCACGGTTGATGTGAATCTACTATAGTTTGCGTATGTAATATGCTCGACAAGGGAGAAAATATTCTCTGTCAA